>NC_091935.1:33212892-33512892 GCF_041260155.1 Ptychodera flava
AATTTAACAATATAATCAATAGACATATAAATAAAGAATGCATGTTTTAAGTATTTGTGTCCACATTGTAGAGTGTGTTCTGTGTTTGTCTTGTATGGGTATATAGGTGAAAGATGTGCATAATTACGCTTTTTCATTGTACGACAGGTACAACTTGCTTGCCAGGGCATTTCTGTTCGGAGTAGATGTACACATCCATTCCTATCCATAGATAACTCAGCTTCCAAACCGAATCAAATACCTCAGAGTTCATATTATCCTTTCTTGGGTGAGTCCCGTACCAAACTTGAGAACATATATCATGATAGATTTGCCAATAATATAGGATTATTCACAAAATACGGCCCTGTATGGACAAGGGCTCAGTGAGTGATGTATTGGACGAGCCGAAGGCAAGTCCAATAAGTAACTCACTGAGCCCGAGTCCATACAGGGCCGTATTTTGTGTATAACCCTATTATTATACACCTCCCTCCATTAATCGTTCGTATAAACTAATTCTATGGTAAATTTTGAGGGATGCGTCACATGCGATATGAGTGGAACGCACGCGATTGTTGAAATAAAATTGCTACAAACCCCTGAAAATTCGCGTCGCGCATCTCCCGTATTCAGGACTCCGCGTACTATACAAAATACGGAAAGTTATTGGACGGTCAAACTTCCATAGGTTACGGCAGTAGGCGTACCGTATAATAATTCACCATAAATACAACAAATGTCAATTAGGTCATTACAAGGGACTTGCATACACAACCCAAATATTTATTCTCTGACAAATTAATCAGTTCAGAGGACTTGATCAAAATTATTAGCTCACGTGTGTCACACACGTGGGCTTATTGTTTAGTGATGTCTGTTTGCATGTGACATGTCTGTCTGCGTGTCTGTATACATGATCTCTCAAGAACAACTGGACAGATTTCAACTAAATTTTGTACATTGCTTCAGATATCAAATGCCAAGAACTGACTAGATTATGGTGGGCGTGGTATGCATATTACTGAAGTTATCAGAGTTATAATTTTCTGCTACACGTTTGTCTATGGGACGCATGATGACCATAGTGTTATATACTAAAATTTACTGCACTAAATATGATGAAACTTGCCATATAAATCGTAATATGCAAGAAATGATAATATTTGGAGCATCATGCCAATTAAATGCTAATTTGGAAATTGTAATTAGTGATAAATTCTGAAGTTGGTTCACCAATTTTGATAAAACGTGCAGGTATTGAAGTGACAGACATTTGACAGTGCTGTGAAACATTCAGCAGAGCCATGTTAATTAACAGCTCGCAGTGTTTGTTGGTTTAGTCTGAACCACTTAAGGAAAGGACTGCTGAGTACTGAATGCTGGATTTTCCATGCCTTTGTCACCTTAGTCCTGTGGTGAAAGATGCTAGTGATAGCACCACCGCTGGTGGAGTGTGAACATTTTTAAACGACAGTTTGTCCATATTGGCCGTTCAAGGGCGCTGTAAGTACCATGTATATGTATGGAGTGTGATTGGACAGAGACTTTCATATTAACTGGGATAACTATAAAAAGCCCTTGTTCCAGTTTTTAAATTGAGACAAAATTATCAGCAATGTGGTAAATGACCTATTAAACTGGAAGATATATCATGGAGGTTTAGTCACAGAAAGTTTGGCAAAAATTTTCAAAGCTATGATGGGTGTCACATCTGTGGTGACAAAGAGACCATGCAATTTTTGATTGCAGATATGCAAGCGAACTATGGGATAAATGCAAATTGTTCTTAACAAAAGAGCATGAACTACATGAAGACACTGGCTTGAAAAACTTGCAATAACTGGAGCAGACATGAATGATTTAATCTCAAAAATAATACATTGTATTACTTCTATCTGGAATATACGAAACTCTGTGGTTTTTGATAAGATAAAAGTTACAATCAATACATATCTGATTCAGCCGAAGATTGACAGAAACTGACCATAACTTCTGCAACTGCACACATGAGGGAGTACTTTCTACTCCACTACCACGTTAAGGTATCGCTCTTATACAAACAAATCCATACTGTACCCCTCTTCTGCAAAAATGTTTCCGGGAAAATTTATATAATGAATAGTAGGCCAACACTCCCAAACCTAATAACATCTACACTGTATCAAACCAAAGGAGTAATTTCTCCAAACATTCTGTAATCATCTTTATCATCAATGATGTGTTTTTCAGATCACACTATTTTTATTCTAAAAAACATATTAGCATACGATGGTATCAACCGGGACTCGGACCCACAACGCACGGCACCCAATCACCTAGCGCAGAGGACAACAGACAAACCGCTCGACTAAATCCCCAATCTCAAAAAGATTGGTTCAATAACCGAGCTAAGGATGCATATTTATCTTACATACATTTTCTGCACTATGCAACGACATTTAAGAATGAAACTCATCAGCCACTAATTACCATATCCTGTAATTAATCACAAAAATTAATGAAACTTGCTACTTATGCTTATGTCACGTTTCACATTATGATAAAGACTAGTTGAACTGAATGACGGCCCTGACTCACTAGTACACACGTAAGCATGTTCAGTTCATATCTGGTTGAAATATGTCTCACAAACCAGATAATGTCTCATTTCATCATAATTTGAAAGCATATGAAAGAGACTTTGTATCGACGATTCGCCACAAAAGTATCAAGACAATGGGGCAACTGGTTGTCAACAAGAGGTTGAAAAGGAGTTTGATGGCTGGCTGGCTGGAGAGCGATAGATGACTTTTTCACAGTGAGAATTGAACTGTTTTCAAATGGTAAATGTTATTCTCTTAATCACTTTCAATAGAGCTGAAATCTTTAAACCATTGGATGATGGTGGACAAGTACCATATTGATCACTTTTGCCATACAATTGATGGTAGTTAAATAATCGTGTGGAAAACCATAGTTGGCAAGAATTCCTTCCTCTGTATGTGAAGTGCTATATTAGGTTTAATGGATGAACTTGATTGATTAGTGAGTGTCCTACATGCTGGGAGCTAATACTGCTGTAGTTCAATTGCCCATACCTTTCTCCAATGATAATTTGTGTGGTGGGCAAAGGCCTCCTTTTCCACATCACACAAAATCATGTAGAGGAAAGTTGTGGGCTACTGAACTGCAGTACGGGCTGATATACTGTAATGAGTCAAAGAAACAAAAAAATTATCACCCAATTTTCTCTGTTGCATTCATAGAGTTACAAATTCATAGACAATTTCGAACGAAAGTCACAAATCGTTCTCTGCCGTCTAGCGGTAAACAACGCCACCAGATATAGACAAAGAACTTTTTTTTGCAAATGATGCATTCCGAGCAGGATGAGTGCAGATGTCTTGTCTTGTTTTAACTACTCATGACCTCCTTCCAGACGGTGTTTCAGCTTTCGCATGAGTTGATTTCCTTGTTATTGACTGATATTACTGCCGATATGATAATCACATCTGACAGTACTGTCAACTACTAAATCTAGACAGTAGGTCTTGTTTCCGTACTGCTAACGGTTCTACACAACTCACTGTAAAGAAGAATAAATCAACTGGCACTATATGGTTTCTAATGAGATATCAAGAACTGATAGGAATGTATGAGTGTAGGGCAAATCATTTCTGCGTTATGTTTACCGTTTCAGTGGTTGCCACTGTAGTTCAATGGAAAAGTGTATCGTCAAACCAGGCTGTGCGTATTTACATAACTATAAGTTATACTGAGTATCCTTGCATAAACGATGAATCACTTATAATAAACCGTCCACTGTCAGATGTTGTGTTGCTGTTTACTACTAACACCGATTTACCATAAGCCGTTTAACAATGGAGTGGAGTGATAATTCTGACTACATTCCTATAACCATATTCCTGAAGCTTGTGGTAGATTCGGTGAGATTTGATCAAATGAAGTTAACTTGTACCTACAAAATAATAATATCTTTTATTAAGTTCTGGAACAAAGTTTCATGCTATGCAGGAGGCATCTTCTTGAGTCAAAGTTTGGATATCTAAGCTTACAAATGTATAAGTTACACATATGTGTTTATTATGTTGATTTGGAGTCAACGGGCACGTCATTCTAATGCTTTCTCTGACTGTTGAACCACAGACAAATATAGACACACTGGAAACGCGGCATGCCTTTTGTTCCATGGTCGTCTCGGTAGACTATTGGCTTTTCATGTTAAAATGAGCTTCAAAGGTGTTAAACTTTTGGAGGCTTTGTTTGTGGTTGATAATTGCACGAGATTATGCGAAAAATACGACGAGATGGCATCGTACTGCCAGTCGCGTAGCAACCATAGTTACTTTGTGAGCTCTCAGGCCAGAAACACTGCTTTACGCCAATCAAAACATAACACGCCAGCAGTTTCATAAACATGTTCTTCCTTGACGCACGTGTAAAAGACGGTATGACTGACCGTAAACCATTTAGTAAAACCAGACAGTATCGATAAAAGACTTTCAAATTTGATTCAAACACACTCATTATATATTCATAAAAATATGAGAGGAATTTTTAAAACGGTAAAACTCACTTTCAAGGAGCTCAAAACACACCCGTTTTCGCCAGCACGTTAATTCCGCTCAGCACCACACGACAACAACAACACAAACTTTGCCGAACATACTTTCGCTTAACAATTGGCGAAAATCCGAAAATAACCGAAGGATGCATGGTCGGCACTCTTCGGAAAAGAGAGGCGAGAGCAACCTGAGGCGAGGCGAACATGGATGGGTTACGTAACCGCTTCACGCCTTAAACAATACCCGTTGCGAGTCTACCTGTGTTTGTCTGTGGTTGAACCCAGGATCAGTATGCCATTGAAACTCAAAAGAATCACACATAAAGCAAATAGAACTGAAAGAGCTTTAGGGAATATGGTGCACTCGTTAGGATCATGCAGGCCATAGATACTTGTTGGCTGCAAGTCCGCAGTGCGCCTTTTCGCTGCCTATAGACGTGCGTAGATAAACGTCAAACCAACTCAACTGTGTCTCTACACACGTCTATTGGCCGCGTATACGTAGGTGCAGAGCGGACTTGCAGTCTACAACTAACAACTGTCTGTCTGGCACACATTGTTCAGTACGTGACGATGTGTTTTTCATTATCATAAACTCGGGGAATTTAAAGAGAAACGGAAAACTTTAAATTTTGTGTGAAAATAACAAAAAACGCTGAATAAAAGTTAGCAGCAAAGCAGTTTGATCCCAATATCAACTGAATATCGCAATGCTTTTGATAAGTGTGTAAAGAGAGTAATGCATACTACTTACACATTCTGAGCACATGCATTTAATGTACACATAGTCCATTAAAGCAGGGATTTAAGCTTTGGCGCCTTCAATAAAATGCCCCATTTAGGATATGTTTTCGCCCAAACTTATGAATAATAAACATAGTGGTTCAGGTATTAAATATTAAAATAGTTATTTTCCTTGCCCCGCCCAAGAAATATGTTGGAAACTATGTATGGAATATATGTATTTACGGTATGTTGTATTTCTTACCTGATAGGTTTCAGGAAAATTCGGAACGGCAAACAAAGACATTTTTCAATGCACCTTAGTTAATGATTCATATGCAAATTGCACCATGTTGAGGAAGGTATTCTTTTAGGACTGATTTCGATTGGTTATCGTGGAGAAGTAAGTTAGATCTCCTTTGTTTTGTTAGAGAAGTTAATATCTGATCACTTTCAATTGCTGTTTTAGCAAAGACACAAAACCATGACATACTATGACACAGCGCACGCTGCATTGTAGTAAACCACTATCCTTCTTATGCGCATGTTCTTGGAGCGGAAATGAAGGTCAGTCAAACAGAAAGTGTTTTCAGTCTGTATGTATAATTTAGGTGTCCCATATCTTTTTCATGAATGGCCCAAACCTAAAGATAAATGTGTTGCTCAAATAAACCAAACAATGCGTTTTCATGGTTGCTTTCTTTCTGTAGCCGGCGGTGTCCGGCTTGGAATTATTTCGTTTTCTTTCGTTACACCTCTGTGAGTCAACATCACATGCAAGAAATGATCACGACTCTTCAATTGCTTTCTTCCCTAAAACCAGACCTCAAGTTTATCTATTGTAAAACGTGACCATTTTTCAAATCATTTATCAAATTAGAACGATATTAAATTGTACAATTTGCTTGTCACCTTTTAGACAGAGTTCAGTATTTTGACATACAGGTTATGTCAGTCAATTATTGGCCTATTCCAAAACACATGCAAAGAAACACAAAATCAAACAGACATATTACAATTCTTACACTGAAACTTATTCCACACTATAGCTGCCTTAAAGCAGTTAAAGGCGTCACTATAGGCTGAAACATTGCAATATCTTCGAACATGTACACAATGAAAGTGGCTTCACACAGAAGGTCACATTTAGTGAACAACTTACAAGGCCGAGAGTACCGCAAACAAACAGGAAATAGCAAAGACGTGGTAGGAGAGACTGTTACTAAACAAGCCTAAAGAAACACACGTGGACCAGTGCAGGGGCATAGCAGCCAACGAAGCTGTTCGAGTAAAAAGGTATTTTCGTTTCTAAGGCATTTATTTTATTCTCGCAGTCGGCCGGAAGGAGGGCGTTTCTCGTACGTTGGTTGAAAATTTCTTTGATTTTCACCGTGACACAAGTCGTGACGAATCTGAAAGACAGTACACTTTGCAGGATGTACAAACACATGTGTTGATGTCATGCAGTTGGGAACTCTTGTCGCGGGAAGACTCTGACAGCACCTTTGAGCTCTTGGGGGGGGGAGGGAAACTGGGGAGTTTTTGTAATGTGAGGAGGGTAAAGTTGTGAGTGGGAGGGAAAACTTTTCAAATCTTGATGGGGGGCAGTCTCAAACAGCTTATTTTCCCCTCCAAAATTTTCTTTCGCCTACGATTATTCGTGCATGCTATTAGGCAGAAGTAAATTAAACTCGGTTTTACGTCCCCGCGCGCGTAGGTTGTTATGGGGAGGGGGTCATAGGCAAATTTATTTGAAATAGGATTTTACCGCTTAGCTTTTCTGCAGGCTTTGAAAATCTTTGATTACAAATTTTGAAAAATGTACTTGAAGCATGCACGCTTGCAGATTGTTAGATATTAGTGTAAATTATGGAGGTGAAAAAGAGGTTTTTGCTTTGATTCTTGAATTGGTACGATATCACTTGAAACAAACGCATAACTTGATTGTGTATAATTCTCCGTGTTAGAGACTGCCTGCCATTCCATAATTTTTTCAGCAAGTTTGTGACAAAAAATGTCTGAAATCGCATGACGAACACAAAAGCCTATGTCAACATATTTCCGAAACAAGCTGGCCTAACACAGAAAGACATATAATCGCACTATATTAACCCTGGAGCGAGACGCACAAAAGTACAAGCGACACCAGTCGTCAAGAGCAGTCAATCAGCCTATTTCAAGAATTTGTGACAATGTTTTTTTCAGTATACACTGAAAAGAAAGAATAAAATTCAATGTGATCGTTATGTGACATTTATTGCCTGCGGTCTACATATGGAACGATAGCCTACATGCAAATAAAAATGGGTTGGGTCTGAGGTGGCGGAGTACCAATGAATAGGTTACAAGTTCATTTGGCCTGTGGATATGCTATATCCCAGGCAATGTACAAACACAGGCGCTCGTTAGCCGGGTAAACTGCTAAATCGATCGATTTTCTGCTTGATCTATCTATCCCGTAGACGATAAGCCCACCATTGCAACCTATAACGGGCATATCGACTACGGGATCGATAGATTGAGCAGAAAATCGATCGAGTTAGAAGACTACCCCGGCTAACGAGCGTCTGTGTGTACAAATAGCACAAGCACGTCATTTAATCATTAACGTGTAGTCATTTACAATGATACAAAATCATGGGTAGAATCACCTGTAGGCACATTTCCATGTCCAGTTTTGTACTATGAAACAGGTGTTTTAGACTAGATGGAATACTAATAAACAACATGGCTGAAATATAAAAATGATTGTTTGTTTGAAATGAAGCAGCAACCGGTAAAACGAAAGCCAGGAGAACACACACTCTGACAGGACAAAACTTCATTCAAATATTGTCCTGGAGCAGTTTTAGTTCTAGCTGAGTGTGCCTATACGCTTTACTTATTGAGTTGATATTTGAAACAAACGAACATCTTCATGTTTCGGCGATGTTGTCGTTAATAAAAAAAATTACATGCCACTTTCGACACTTATGACAGTGTTATACACTTTTCCTGTCTTTAACGGGTCTTATTCAAAGCAAACTCTTGGAAAAATCAGGATATTTTGAGATCGGTTTATTACACAGCTACAAATTTTATGCATTATTTTCATGGTTTTATTTGAAAAGTAAAGTTGGTTCGTGTCAATGTGCTAACTGAAGGACACGTATAGAAATATCACTGCTCGCTGATTTGGCCTACGAATACACTTTTTTAACAGGCTAAGGAAGCCGTCATTTTTTACGGCCTGGGGGTAGGAGGAATTTCTTCGGAAACTCTGAAATTTCGAATACCCCCCCCCCGCCGACCCTGATGAATCAGAGTAATCCCCCTCTCTAACACAGAAATTTTGACTGACCTCCCAATTCAGAAAAATTAAACATCAAGATATAATTGTGAAATTTACAAAAATACAGCGATAGTAAAGACCTTTCATATCCTGGTGTAACCTGCTAGATTATCATCGGTTATCTCATGACGGTTGAACTGGTGAAATGAAATTCAAAGTCACAAAAAATGTAGATGTAAAAGCTCACGCTATAACCAGTATCCAACCATAAAGTATTGTTTACTTTGTATGGGTATCATGACAGGATTTTCACCAAGATATAAGACTGGGCAGAATTTGAAAGTACTGAAGGGGAAAGAGTCAGAGGAGGTTGTACCCTTTCTTGCATGAAAAAATAAGAAATTGATGTGTGAAATGGTGCAGTCTGGTGCAATATGAGAGGTGTTTTTCAATTTTATGTCTTTAAAGCAAAACTGTTAGAACACCCCAAGGAGGAGCGTGCGAGAGGGGGGGTGTTCAAAATTTGAGTAACTCCCCTTCTTTCTCTCCACATTTTGAGCAACACCCCCTTTGTAGCTTTCAATTTTTTGATTGACCCCCTCACATTCCTCAGACCCCCAGGCAGTAAATAATGACAGCTCCCTAAATAATAAACGGGTGTCGCACTCAAAAAACCAGATATGAACTGAAAATGCTTCATTGAAAGTGAACAATATTAACCATAGATTAATTTTAAAGGTCATCAAGAATACAAAATGTAATTAGCTGAAATAAATACTTAATTTCTTTGACTGCTCTCATTGTATCACAACGTAATAGAGCAAGTGCAATTGCCTTTGGCCAAGTTCATCAAGCTATATATACCAAACTGTGAAAGCTCATTAGATATGCAAATTATAAATTGGCTAAAATGAAATGCTTAAGGACTTGGGATGTTTTATCAAAGTATCTTCAATGTATATAGCAAATTTCGTCATTTTGGTCGAGTCAATCGAGCAATATATCCCTTATTAGAAAGTTCATTAAATATGCAAATTAGGAATTGCCTGAAATGAAAATGCTTAATGACTTTCATAAATTATCTCATGGTATCTTCAATATACAAAGCAAGTTTCGTCATCTTTGGTCAAGTAAATTCAGATATATATATATAATTAGGAAAGTTCAATTAGGAATTATCTTTAATGTCAACCCTTAATACCTTTCACACCTGATATAGCTTGATGTGATCAACATTTGTAGCAAATCTCATCAAATTGTGTGCAGTCGTTCTCAATCTTTATCAGTTTTTACTAAAATCATTAATTATGCAAAGAGTAAAAAGTATGCAAGCCACACCCACCAAAAACTAATCAGTTCTTGCCATTTGCTAATTGAATCTATATACCGCATTTAATTCTGATCTCTAAGCCGTTTTTGAGATATCGGACCGAGAGACAGACAGACATCGCTGCGACATAAGCTCACGTGTGTGAGCACGTGAGGTAAAAATGACGCCCCCGCGGAAAAGTACAAAAAATGCAGTATATCCTGCATATACACATCGTGATCACAAACAAGCATGATGCCATTCACGTGATCGCATAACACACGATGGTCAACATTTTGTGTTGTTGTAATCTATATTTTGATCGCCAGATGATTAGTTTTTGATAATGGCGGGGAATCTAAAATGATGTTAAAAATGTTTGAATTTACATGCCACTTTCGACACTTATAACAGTGATATACATTTTTCCAGTCTTCACTGAATGGGTCTTATTCAAAGAAAACAGGAAAACAGGAAACTTGGAAAACAGGATATTTTGAGATCGGTTTAGTACATACTCGCAGCTATTGTTGGGGCTTTAACTCTTTGTATGTAGGCCTAGGCCCTATTCGTCAACAAACCAACAAACGAACAACAAGAAAAAATCGGAGACTGAGTTCCCAGTCGTCCACTCAGGTTTATTCAGGCAAAGTGAAAGGCGTAGCGAGAATTAAATACACAGCCTTGCCATGCAAAGGTAACTCTGGCACTGGACATGCTACATGTAGACATGTTTGCAGACAATAAAAACGCTCTGTTAATAATTATCAACATGTTGTATTCATCAATTCCTGGAAACTTGCAATTGAGCACGTCACAGCACAGTTACACGAACGTCCGAACTACAGGACTACAGGATAAGGAAACGGAACAAGTCTCATGCTACAAATAGATCGTGCATGGAACAGAACTCTGCAGAACGAAACGTGCCATTAATTAACGAGTGTATGTCGTATGACTCTGTTTACTTCTCCGTGAGAATAGCCATTTGTATTCGTCGATGTGACCTTGATGTGATTGAAAGTTGGTCGCGACGCGGATACATGCGTCACAACTTCGTGCAGTGTGTTGAATTCTGTAACAACAGCTGAGAGGTAAGTAATCGGTATTAGGCGCCAGCATGGAGCTTATGGCTCAAGTTAATCAAGATAATTTAACTTTCACCTAATTGTCTATTGGTCTATGATCACACTGTCGCTTATGGTTAGGTACAAGACTAACCATGGCATAAGACTTTTATACATATAGTCAGGTGGCTTAGCAACAAAAAACAGCAAGATCGTTACACGGATAACAAAAGTGCCAAATTTGCTACAGAGGTTCACATATATGTGTAGATCAAAATTGACTATTGCTCCAAAAAATTGCGCCACCGTAAAGGCTCGATGACGTCATAATTTATAAAGGCCGCCATTATATTGTTTAAAAATGGTAAAATACGGTTTATTCAGCCATTTTTCGACATTCTTTTGAATAAACTGACACAAAAATCCTCAATTATAAATAAAACATAAAAGGGACGCAAATGAATTATTATGGTGACGTCATAAAGCCAAAATGGCCGACCACATGCCGGAAAATGCCGAGAGAGTTTGACCGGTTAAGAAGGGCTTGACTACGCAGTTTCTGCGTAGTGAAGCTTCATTACGTATTCATGGTGACCCCTGGCCAGCTGTCAATAACTTTGGGGGCTTTTGTCTTTTGGCCTGCTTTGCATATGCGTCGTTGGACACGACCTGCCAATCACCCAGGTAGTCAATTAAACTATTAGTTGACTGTTTACCGACCCAATTAACACTATCCAGCAGTATCAGTCATATTTTAATCGCGTGGCCCGGGTGGGCACAACGTAGGAACGCGTGTATTTCTATGTGTACGTTTCACTTGTGGTGTTGTTTGTACCATGGAGGTAGGAATGTTTGTACCATCGTGCGTTTGAAGTAAGCTTACTTGTTTCACCTACAGCATTACCTTCAAGGTGACAGGCTAACTATTAATGTTCAGTATCATTGCACCGAGTTCTGCCCACGGTGAAAACCACCTGTTTTGCCACGGTCCCTCTGTGGAGGGACCGTGGTTTTGCCTACTAATTACTGCCCGTCGCTGCCCGTCCTGAATGTAGCCTATCTATAGCTACAGTAATCAGTCAATATATAATACCCCGCGCCTTATAATTTTTATATAAACCACAGTCTCTCTATCCACGTGCCGTAAAATTGTTGACTTTCGATGCGATATAGAGGTTGATCGTTGAATCGCACCGGCGCATCCATATTTACTTGCCCCATAAGCTTACTACTCTGTAAAGGGTGGGTAGATGGAATTCCTGGGCCAAAAATGAACACCGGGGCGAAACTTTTTGTGAACCCATGTGAAAACATAAATCATTTATCAGTTTTGATATATACTCCTAAATTGTAAGTTTGATCATGGAGGTACCTCCATGGTTTGATCAAAATCGAGACCACATTCAAGGGCTATACAGACTGTCCATGTACGCACACACAGTGACAAGAAGGCGGCAAACACATCGAATCGGCGAAAAGAAGCATAAAAAAGCTATAGGCTCATCGCCAAAACAAACGCGCCAAGCGCTAACAAAAACCCATACCAAGCGGCCCTTTTCAGGGCCACCAAACACTCCAAAAAGAGAACTACCCAAAAAAACCAAACCATAAAATGACATAGAACACACAAACACTTAAAAGAAATAACAAAAATCGTACACATAAAAATAACGTGACAGAAAAAATGGCCGTGGAAATAAATCAGCTATTTCCAAAGAAAAGCCGACAACAACATGAAATTCAACAAACTATCATCGCTCAAACTATGAAACTCCGAAAAATAGTACTAGGCAAAGGCCTTAAAATTAATTCGGACGCCAACAAAACCAAACAGAATAAAACCACCTCAGGATTTCAACAAATAAAGTCGTAAAATGTGACTACGCTACACACAAACAATCGCAACAACACAAATTCAAAGAAAAGTCAAATTGGGCTTCACAAACAACAAACACCAAAAACTTGAAAGCTATCTGAAGCTGCTAAACTCGCACTTCTAGAGATACCCTTTCAAACAAGGAAACAAAACATGTCGCGTGCTAAAAGAATCGCGATAAACCAGCTTGCAAACAATAGACAAATTTCGGGGAAAAAAAAACCCTCGACAAGGGTCGGGTTTTCGTCATTGTCAACACAAACGATTACGTACTCGAATGCGAAAGGCAATTACGCAACACTCAGTATTATACACAACAAGCCAGAACAAACAGTAAACAAAGTAAACGAACTATGAATCAAAATGTACGAGAACAAGCACATCAACCAGGATACTTGTGAGTATCTTGATCCAATAAACATAAAATCCGTACCCCCAGTGGTACTTATTGCCTAAAAATTCACAAACCTCCGCAAAAATCTAAAAGACACACCAGTCAAAACAAAATTTACCGAAGTAAAGAAACATAGAACAAACAAACCGAACCACCAAACGGACTCACAACGTGACCAAAAATTAATATACTTGCCTCGCTAATCGAAAAGCAAGACCACTAAAATGCATTAAAATAAATTTTCACAAACACAAACTAAGGAAAGAATCTACACCGCGACTGATGAGAAACACAACCGGGTTTCGAAACGCAAGCGTCAAAGGGCGACTCTATCAACTTTTGTAACAACATAGGTCCGGCTGCGTCTCGCCATAAGCTTTCCCCACACAAACAAAACATTACCGTACACACTAATCCAAACTTCTCTACAAATATCCAAAGCGAAACAAACATTTTTATTAACACACACAATCGGATAAGAATGTAGGAACACATTTTCGAAACGAATCAAACACAAACTCGACACAAAAACATTTAGGATAGTTAGATGGGGAGCCTCTTTCACATTTTTTACATCTCGCTATACTGTCTATGATTCTAAAAATAAAGTCATCTGCCACTTTTTCTGTATACGCGGTTTGGCAAAACCCATCTCTTCAATCGAAAGTCGGGCGATTTCATGGTTCTTTGGGGTACGTCGAGCTTAAGGAATGTGGTTATATTCGCGATGTTTTATTCGAAATTATTTATTTCTTCTAGGGCAAATGCACGTAATTCATGCTGTTGGAAATACTGGCCGCTCATAAACAAGACAATAAACTCGATATCTGTGTATCTTTACTTTTATTGTCAAAGTACCATCGACACCCAAAAAAAACCAAATGGTTCAGTCCACGCGTGGGTTCAGTCCAGGTATTTGCAACGCCAGTCACCTAGGCGACGGTAATCCGCACCACTTATCACCATCGGGAAGGTACTCCTCCCCCTATACCACTGGCGATCCCACCCTCAAGGCATGCGTCATTCGACCAAGCATTGTTATTGTAATTTCCTGCATAAAGTTAACAGCGAGGTCAACCGGTCAAACTCTCTCGGCATTTTCTCTCATGCAAATTCAATATGTCTGCCGTAATATTGTCTAAAATATTAAAACACTGTTAATTAAGCCTGTTTTCAGCATTTTATCGCCTGAACTGAAATTAACACCCCGAATTACAGACAAAACATATAATTGATGCAAATTAATTATTGAGATGACGTCATAAAACTAAAATAGCAACCAAAAGTTACAAAATGGCCGATTATGAAGTTCACTCTGCTCATGAGTCAATACCCATTTACGTGACAAAATGATAGTTTGAAAGTAATGTACAAATTGTATTAATATTCCATAAAGTCAAAATAAAAGAAATGTACCAAAACTTAGCCAATACGTTCTACACAAGTAACAAACTCTTATGAGATTGTGGTCTGTGTTTGAAAAAATCGAATCGATTTAAAAGGAAATGAAGGAAACTTCACACACTGGTTCTACCTTTGTTTGTGATACGGTACAGTGAGTAGATCAATGTGGTTTCGTGATAAGGGAAGCATGGTGAGAAACCAGTGAATCGATAGTGCTTTGACCCTGGTAATGTGACCTTGGTCCCAGAAAAAAAGTTTTATGTTGGTGATTCCTCCTAGCGGCGTTTTGGGCTAAAGTGAGGTCCCATCTTCAGTCACTTGAATGGTATTGTATTCCAACATGCTTAGTTTGATGCTAAGATCATTATGTTGTGGTCTGATTGTTGCGTGAGTTGTTGCTCAGACCGTCCATTTGTACCACCCTTGTGTTTGAATTTTGTTCGAAGGAGGACATATTTTATGTTATTCTTCCTTTTATACTTTATTATAGGTTTTTTAATCGCTCTTCATTATTTTCCAGTATCTTATCATATTATTTGATTAGGCTAGTTTTGATGAGGTTGTACTGACAAGTTTTTTGTTTCATCATTAGTCTTATTTTTGTTGGCTGACGTTTTGTTATATTAACTTCTTTTTGATACAGGGTATGTCTTTCTTTTTGTAATCACTTTGTTTAAGTTTTTGCGTCGAGAAATTGACCTGTTTTATTAAGTCCATATTGTTGTTGCATGTGCGAACATATCTGAGTAATTCACCTTCAATGAAGCATTTGAAGGTTTGTGGCAGATAAATATCGTCACATGGTTTTGTGTGGGTTTTACAGTCGAGCCATCTCTCTTGCATCTCTGGCATTTGAAGACCACAAGGTGAAGGTATGAGATTCTGTCGATAGAATGATCAAATATGAATTCCGAAGTTGAACGTAGGGTACAGGGTGTTGCATCCTCGACAAATGTTCTGAATGTTAGAAGTTGATGTTAGGTGTCTGTGTAAATCATGGAAATTCCACCTTTTAAATTTCCATACGAATCTTTGACCGGATTTAATACAACTTTCTCCATATATCCATATATTTGTTTGTATTTTTCTCAGTTGAACTAAAATATGTTGCCTTTTCAGAATAATCGACAGTAACTGCCATGTACGTTGTCGGTGAGTTTTTGTATCGTATCAGTTGGCTGGTACTGTTTCAGAGTCCAACACTACAATCGCTGCATTTATGGCTTCATTTTTGGCATGTTTTGCTACATTGATACCACTTGTAATGTTACCAGAATAGAGTTTGCTTGTATTTTTATTGATTCTATGTAGTTAATGAAGTTTTTGTCCCTGTCATATGTAAGTCGTCTTTGTACGATTGGGCCTATGACAAAGTCTAGAAATTCCGAGATTTGGTTTATTGGGCTCGAGTAGCCATTTCTATTGAGACGTTGGATGATGATTGTTCCTTCCCTTTGGGTTTTGTGTATTTTGGCAGGAGATACCATCGTGGTGTACAAATTATTCTACGTATGGGAATGGGGAAACTGTAAATCACTCGTCAATGATCTTCTTGTCGCAGCTAAATGATTTCATATACAATTTCCACCGTATAGTTAATGTCGCCAAGTGTTGCCTTAATGTACAGTAATAATGTACATTTCGCAGCTGTCTATAACTTTCTTTAATGTCATTTGTCGTATTTCATAATTGCTGTGCCTTTTCCTTTATTGATGAGTTTTATTGTGTTTGTTTGTTTTTAGACAGATTGTTCAGAGCAGTCTTTTCTGCTTGAGTTATGTTCTTTCTGATTTTGGTTGCGAATGGAATTTATTCTATCGATCTAAGTTGCTTCGAGACAGTTTTACAATTTTGGGTTTTCCACTGTTAGTAGTGTCGAGCATGGTCTTATCTTAGAACAGATGGCTGATGATTTATTGTTTGTTTCTCACTATACTGCACAATCTTATGATGTGAATAAATTTGTTGATATCTCATACGACATTTTTTCTGGATAGGCACTTCTGAGTTGGAATAAATGTCAATCCTTTACTTAATGCTTTTATTTCAACATTTGTTAAGGTTTGATTTGCAAGATTTTTGATGAATCTGAGAATCTTTCTGAGTTCTTATTTTTATTTAAACTTCCATTTCTGCTTGCGTTCTTCCTGGCGTTTTTTATGTTTTTGGTTTCAAAACAGTAAAACGAGACCAAAAACGAAAAGAAAAGAGGCTTTTCATACAATTCACGAAAGCTACAAATAAGCTAGGTAATCTAGCTTCAAAAGGCAAAAAAAGTCTTCTCTTTGTTCATAAAACTCTGACCAAACGGCTTTTTAGGCACATCCAGCAAGCACATCCTCCAAAAAGAGAACTACTGTAGCACAAAACTATGTGTCTGTCACCACACATCGATACATAAAAATACCAGAAAATTCAACAAACGAAAAAGGCTTCTCAAACAAGGGAAGCAAAAGACCAAAATCACAAACATTAAGCCTTTTTTCGGGGGCCAAGGTCACATAACCAGGGTCAAGGCATGATATATTCACCGTTTTCTCGCCATGTTTTTCGTTATCCTGAAATCACACTACTTTTGATCTACTCACTATAACATAACACTTTCAAAGGTAGAACCGATGCGTAAAGTTGTCTTAATTTCCTTTATATCGATTCAGTTTTTCAGACAGAGGCCATTGTTAAATATTCAATAATTTTATAAAAGTTTGTAACTTGTGTTTAGCTTATTGGCTAAGTTTTGGTACATTTATCATTCATTTTGAGTTTATGGATCATCAAGACAAATTGTACATTACCTTTAAACTATCATTTTGTCACGTAAATGGGCTATTGTACTAAGCACAGTGAACTTTAAATAGGACATTTTGAAATTTTCGGTTGCCATTTTGGTTTTATGATGTCATCACAATAATTAATTTGCATAAATTATCTATAATTTGGGGTGTTAATTTCAGTTCAGGCACTGAAATGCTGGAAACAAGCTTAATTAACAGTATTTGCACATTATCAGACGATATTATGGGTGACATTTTGAATTTGGTCGGCCATTTTGGATTTGTGACGTCATCATAATAATTGATTTGCGTTAATTTTATGTTGTATTTGTAATTTGGAATGTTTGTGTCAGTTTATTTAAAAAAATATATTGAAAACTGCCTGAATTAGCCGTATGTTAACATTTTTAAGCAATATAATGGCGGCCATTTTGAATTATGACGTCATCAAGCCTTTCCGGTGGCCCAAATTTTTGGAGCATTAGCTAATTTTGATCTACACATATATGCGAACATCTATAGACTAATACTGGTATACATGCGTAGGTACGGACGCTTTCAACAGTCGAGGTCAAAACCTATTACTGTACCAGGTTAAGGGAGAACCATTTGGTTAGGGGGGTATGGAGGAAGTCGGTATTGGAGCAATTTTTTTCTACTGTCAGACCTGCATCAATTTTTTTTTCAAATGGAGTAGCAGTGCAAATATTTTTTTATTGGTCATCAAGTTTGATAATGCATTGTATAAGGAAGTCGTCATTATTTACGGCCTGAAACTCCGAAATTTCGAGTGACCGCCCCCCTTGCCAAACATGATGAATTTGAGTAACCTCCTTCTCTAACTCTGAAATTTTGACTGATCCCCCCCACTTAGAAAAGTTAAATACCAATACATGTAATTGTAGAATTTACAAAATACAGTAACAGTAAAGACCTTTCAAATCCTGATGTGCCCTGCTAGACTATCATCAGTTATCTCATGACGGTCAAAACAGGTGAACACATCAAAATGAAATTCAAAGTCACAATAAAATAAAGATATAAAAGATCACGCAGTATCTAACCATATAGTATATTGTTTAATTTGGATGGGTATTGAAAGTACAGGGGGAGAACATGCGAGAGGTTTAGGGGGAAAGTGTCACAGGGGCTTTCCCCTATCTTGCATGGAATTTTTTTTAGATACTGATGTGTGCCATAGTGGAGTCTGGTGCAATCTGAGAGGTGTTTTTTAATTTTTTTACTAAGTGAAACTGTTAGAATACTCCAAGGGGGAGAGCACGAGAGGGGGGTTTACCCTCTCGTATTGGAAATTTCGAGAAATTGATGTGTTTAATGGTGCAATCTGAGAGGAGTTTCAGTTTATTGTGAAATCGGTAAAACTGTTTGAAAATGACGTTGAACACTGATATTTTTTACATTTTTTGCACGATCAATGTTTGAGTCACAATATTCAACAACCAATCAATGACAATGCAATTTGTGAAAAACAGTTCTGTTTGCCAGAGACTGAAGACAAATAAATATGCAGGAACGGAAAATCTGTGACTTTCTTGTGTCATTTCTCCAGCTGCCAGCTTCTAATGAAAAGCCTGAATATGGTATGTTTAACTGTCAAAATGGTCATTGAACAGAGGTAAATTAAAACATGTTTCTGTGATAATAAAGGATGAATTCACAACAGTTCAGTTTTGTCCTTGATACTGTGAAAATTTTTATAAATTGATGAGCGCCACGATGCAGTGTAGTGCAATCCAAGGGGTATTTTCATTTGTCTTTTACCAGTAAAACTGTTAGAAGACAAAAGGGGGAGAGCCCGAGAGGGGGTGCCCCTCTCGCATTGAAAATGTTTAGAAATGGATGTGTGCAATGGTGCAATCTGAGATGTTTCAATTTATTTCGCACAAGAAAATTGAGTAACCCCGCCCCCCCCTTCTTCCTCTCCACATTTTGAGTAATGCCCCCTGAAGTTTTCATTTTTTTTAGTGACCCCTTTCCCCTCATATACCTCCGAATACATGGCGAGACACCGGTGAATCGATAGTGCTTTTACCCTGGTCATGTGATCTCAGTCCCCGGTAAACCGGTTTGTTGATTGATGATTCGTCTCAACGGTGTTTAAGAATCAAAAATGGGGTTCCTTCATAAGTCGCTCTGTTGTTTTGTATCCCCTCCGCTTGGTTGTCTGATTATTGATTCATCTTCGTCCTCAAAGAGGAGAAGCCAGATTAGTTATTGAGAGAGTTCGCCACTATTGACGGACTCTATAGTGAGAGATCCGGTGTGTGTTGTCATATTATAATTAAGGCATCGATGTAAGTTCTCAGGGAAGATGTTATCTTTTGTGGTCAGAGAAACAAGGCTCACACATTGTATTTCATTATATTTGTCGTTCCTCAATTTTTCATTGTCAAGGTACATCTTTCTAACATATTTATACTGACAAAATAATTTATTGGTTTTAAAACTAGTTTATTGACGCCTGTCTTGTGTTTTAAATTTCACAATCTACAGAAGTCAAATAGTTCCCTTTAGATAGTGCCTATGCCATTGAGATATTGCAACAGAAATCCTGAAATATGATTTCTGTGATCGGAAAAGGGAAGGAAAACATTGAGTGTACTGAGGTGTAGAGTAGACCTATGTAGTGCAAGCTTATATCATTAGTGCTAGGAAAAAAACATAAGAATTGCTTGTGGTAAAAACATTTGCGCCGCCTGAGAACAAGGTTTCCAAATTTTGCTAATTTCTGGTGCATTGTGACAATTTTTTTCTCTTCTGTCTGTTATGACAATTTTTTTCTTCTATCTCACCTGGTGACAATTTTTTTTCTCAAAATCCTCCATATCCCCCCCCCCCCTCCGAAGTCAAATGGTTCTCCGCTTAGGCCGAGAGCCGAGTCTTATCTCAACGGTTAACGGTATCCGCCGCCATTGTGAATCTCCTTCCCGGAAAAGCATGCTGGTATACTATGACAATCCTCGGCCATCGCCAAATTTTGATTTTTCTTTTGAGAGTTTTTGCTTATGACACGACGGCCGAGGATTATCATTAGACTGCATGTTACTCTATGGGAACCGAAAAGGATGCTGGTCTACTATGACAACTGTCGGCCATAGTTGAAATACATTTCATTTCCTTTTCATGTTACTTTGAATTTTCTTTAATTTTCATTTTACTATGAATTTAATTTTACTTTCATTTTACTTTGAATTTTTATTTTCAATTTTTAGCTACTAAAGACTATAGTCTATAAAGGCTATTGGGATGGGTGTCAGTCCGGCGTCTTTCATCAGTCTGTATGTATGTATGTACATGTATGCATGTCCGTTTGTGAGGCGTCCATCCACTCAAATACTTGAGAACCGCAGTACTTACTGCTTTGATATTTGTTGTGGAGATGAAAAATATGGTTATGAGAAACTGTGTTTTTTTTTAATTTTTTGACATTGTTGAAAATATGCAAATTAGTGCCAAAAAGGAGTTTTTGGTAAAAAATCTTCTTATTCATAACCGCTGGTCAGATTGCTTTGTTATTTGGTATACAGGTCCCTAGGGATAACCCAAATTAGATTTGTTCAAATTGTGATGAAATATGCAAATCTTTTTTTTTAAGGAATTTTTTTTATTTTTTTTCACTTGAAATGTTTACATTTTAATTTTACTTTAGTATATTTTTATTTCAATTATGATTTTATTTTTTATTTGTTTCTTAAACAAAAATCATAAATGAAATGTTCCTGCGTTTTTGATCAAAGTAAAATCATAAAACAAACGATTTCTGTTTCCAATCTCTTAAGTTTGATTTTTTTTCCTTTTCAAGAAACAAGAAAATTATTTTTTTTCAATTGTTTTTGTCTTATTTGCTATAGCATTTCTTTTTTGTATCGATATTACTTTATTTAGCACGAATTCTTTTGTTAAAAAATCACTTTAAAGTAATATGTTACACAAGACAGAATAAACTAATAATTTAGACGCATTTATTGGTGACAACTCCAGGCCACCATACACCTGCTCTCGGGCACATAAGCCCATTATCAAGGCATTAATATATAGTACTGCCCGGGCCGCGGGGATCTACCGCAGGCAGCAGCAATATTCTTATCACGAAGTTTTTCTCGCTGTTTTCTCTATGCAGCTCCTCTCCTATTTTTCATGCTCTGACTGATCGGAGTAAATAAAATAAATGATTATATTACCTAACCTAGCCTCTTGACTCTTTATTTTTTTGTTTTACACCCCATTACAAGGACGTTTATTTCTTTGACTTGGCCTCAGATGCAGATACATACACTGTAGTACATGCATGCCGAAACATGGCATTTTAAATTGTGATGCAGACCTGATCTGTGCACTCCGAGGTGAACTAGAAACATATATGACAGCTTGCTATGTCCCTCCAGGACTCTGGTTATATACTGCTAGACCCCACACATGATGAAAAACCAGTTTGGTGTAAACTTCTATAGCAAATTCCTAAAAAGAAATAACATGTGTTGTGGATTAAGTGAAGCAGAGGTTCGAATTAACCAAAGTTAAGAATATTACATTTGAGTTGCCTACCTTCAATTCTGAGAATTGTGGATGATATCCTGTTTAAAGCTTTGTAATTTGTTCCAGTGACACTCCCAGGGCAATAAATAATGATAGCTTCCTTTGCAAGTGCATGTCGCTTGGTTGCGCTGTGTTTCCATTTCTGAAGGCAGGACAGTTTGATTATGAGCTGAGCTGAGCTAAGCCCATATAAAAAAGATGCACATAGTCCCATGCCTATATCGTGTCAGTGCAAAACCATTTTTTTAGTAATTCAGTATTGCATAAAACTTTGCCAAACAAACACACAAAGAAATTACCATATTCATTTGATCAGTTATGGAATGTAGGAACACAAAAACAACAGTAAAACTTGCGATAGCGGTCTTCTGAAAAAGCACAAATTCATTTCCCTTTGAACAGGTCCCCTCTCACCTTTGTTAACAATGGATTTAGACCAAACCAGGGTGCTACATGTAGGTATCTGATCCAGTCTGTGACAACGGAGTCGCAGTGAAATTATAGTGCCGTCCAAAAGGCTAACAATCGAGGTTTCACTTCTGAATTTGGCATGAACTTTGATTCTGCTGAAGAATAAAATGGTTTTGTCGGGGAGAAAGTGTTTTGCTCAACCAATGAACCTACAGCAATGTTTCTTTAAGTTCTCAATTAGAATATGTATCTGCTGTCTGTTTGAAATATTTTTGAAAACAGACTGCCAAACCATCAGTGCAGTTGCATCGTAACATGAAGCATTGCTATTAGCTGTATTATTATTTCTTCATGTAAATAAGACTTGTATATTTTAGACAAGAACTAAACTGAATATTTTTTCTCTCCAATAGTTATCTGATTGAGCTGCAGTGACCAGTTCATATTTGGCAGGCATTCAAGCAAGGATTTTTTACTAAACCAATTTTATCTTCAATTTTGTGGTGAACAGTGGTGACTTCCTGATACAATGAAGTACGGTCAATTTGTCATGCAAGTCTTTCTGGTGACAATTGTGGATGGACTATCACTGACCTACTCTCAAACACTGAATGGTAAGTACATTATAATTATGCCTCAAGGAAGTAAGTATAATTGTTACTGAGAATTATACTTACTAAGAATCTTAGCAGCTGTATTATATAATAACTATCCCTAGAAGTTTTGTAAGCAAGGACATGAGATATTATCCTAATCCAGTACATTCTTTCCTGAACAGTAAAGGCAACACACTCATGACCCTCAAAATATTCAAAATACTCTTTATCAATTAGTTTAAAATACAACACTAAAATGACGGTCTTCTGAGTTTTAATAAGTGTTTTAAGATCTCTATGATTGATTATGATCAGTGTTTTTGCGAAGGTTGGGGAACGTTGGTAAATGATGTGGGAACTGTGGTAACATTTCTACTGTCCCGTAATCTGATTGCGTTGATATTTCAAGGAGAACCCAGTAAAATGGCTGGGGAACCCTGGCAATATTTACTGGGGTACTGGTCTTAACAAAAACGCTGATGATTGTAAGAAAGTAAACATTTTGTTGTTGACTTGTTCATCACTGTGATTGCCATGTTCTTGGAACGCGTATATCCAGCTCCTGTTCATACTGATTAACATATCAGACAACAATACGTAGATAACAGCAGATAATTTACATTCTGCGGATGTCATGTTAGCGGATGCTAAATGAAAACAAACACTTTTTTCACTTTCTCCTGAAATCTTCCTTTTCACATTTAATTTAAAAGAAAATCCTGGTCATAGACCTACTTATAAGTTACATGTATGTACTATGAAAGGTGTTCACACCTAGTATAATATATTTTTCAGCACCGACATCTCTTACAGTGGAAGTTAATGATATGGCTGAAGTAGATTGTGAAATTCAGCAAAATGATGACACGGCAATGTACACTGCCGAAGACATAACATGGTACAATCAAAACCAAGCTATACCGGAGGAAATGTACTCTACCATATCAAATACAACATCAGTACTTGTGCTTCCATTTGTGCAATTTGCTGATGCTGGAGACTATTCATGTAGGCTTGATAACGGAGTAGTATCGACCACTCAAATTCGAGTTGGAAGTAAGTTACGCAGAGAATTACAGTTTTACTACAACCCAGACACCAAAATGTATTTTGACCTACTAGTGCATATCTGTATCCACTTTCAGTAACCTGGAAGTTTGATGTGTATTGATCATGCTGCTGTGTGAATATAAATGTATGTGTGCGTGTGGGAGGTGGGAACAACGATGTCTGATGATTACACATCTTCTTGGTTGGACCCAAAACTAGCCTGGTAAAGAAGCTAGCAAGTGTGGGTGCGGTCCTTCCACCATAGTCTTTGTGTACACGACTATGTGTACCGTATATATGACATAATGTTCCCATAAAGACCTGAATGCAAGAAGCAAAGTGACATCATGGCCAAGCACATAACCTGTCTAGTCATGGTTAAGGAAAATTTTCACAAGAGAAGGCAGCTCAACTCTGCAAACTTTCTTTACTTTTCAAAGTTTTCGTCCATGTTTGGTTAAGTATCTTTTTTCCATGTTTGTAGGGAAGCTATTGTAAGTCTGGGTGCCTAGATATAGTGAAATTTCTTTGTTTATATGGAAAAAGGATATAACACTCAACAGACTGCTTGTTCCTCTTTAGCGGCAATGAAAACTTATGTATAGGAAAATAATGATTTTTGCCTCTCTGCATGTTATAAACAAGCATTTATGGCAATTTCCTTGAAGGGATGTAAAGGTTACCAAAAATAACCTTTTTCTAGTCTTTTCATCCAGTTCCCACAAGTTTAATGACTGCAAATAAAACCGCAAATGTATATGTGTGTAAATGTGTGTATGCCAAGCCACAATAGGGGTCACATGGACAGTGAACACCAATATTTGGATGTCTTGGTGCTAATAGTGAGCTTGGATAGACAGCCACATAAAGTCAGAAGGAGGAAGAAATAACAAAAAAAGAGTGCTTTGAGCTACTTATTTTGCCTTCAACACAAAGCTTGTAAAAACCATAACGATTAGAAACAATGGGTCAAATCAAAGTTTTATCAATGCATTATAAAACACAATTTCCAGAATGTAAGAAGTTGATAAAACAATACATGTGGGTTGATAGTCATTAGTTTATTACCAGTCTGAAAGCTGAAATCGACTTACAGTCCCCCATTGCTATTTTAGCGCTCTCAGACAGGTTCAGCTGACTCTCAGATATATTTGCAGACTTGACTTGATATATAGTTATGTTCAAAAAATACCGGATCTTGTCATATCTGAGGACATTGAACAGTGTTGTCTGAGACGGGCAGTGTTTAGTACAATTATATTCTTAATGATATAATATATATATATATAATGATACAATCTGGGTATTTAATGAACAACTTTACTATTGTACATCTTTGTAGTCACGTTTTGCAAACAAAGTCAAAAATACAGTTTTTCAAAATGTACTGAACTTTCTAAACATCCTAATGAGGCAAAAGTCCTGTGCATGAGCTAGACATGATATTTTGTTAGTTTATTATTGTTTGATATATTTAAAAAAGAATCTTAACATATCAGGTGTGTGGGATATACGTGTGTGATATAAAATGAGGTCAGGTCAAGTCGAACTGAAAAGGGGGGGGGGGTTGAAGAGAGCGCCCTCAATTTACAGATCTTAGTCACAGTACTGAGCATTACCGTACTGTTATTGGACTAATTAGCTGTGAATGCGATGAAAGCAGGTGTATAGCAGTATAATCATTATTTTGAGAAGTACAGAAGCTCTGCGACAAAAACACAGTTAATACTAGAAAAATGCTGGACAGAAAAAGAGACAGACCAACAGTATGAGATTGATGCAGGACGATAGACTCTGTTTGTAAGTTTGAAACATTGCCAGGCATTAATTTATCAGAATGATGTTCAGTATAGCTTTTTACAAAAGTTTCTGTAGACCATTCCATATAAGTTGAACATTGCGTGGTCAAAACGGATGTCAAGTTACAGCTCAGTTCTAGGTCAGATAATGTTTAGCTGATATAATTTGAATTGATAGTTTGAAGTCATCAATACAAATCTCTGTTTGCATGAACCCACAATACAATTTTTAATGTTTTTAATAAGATATTAAGATTCCCCTCATGAACAGAATGTTTTCCCTCAAACAGTTCACACGGACTTTTCAGTCATTTTTTATTAAAAATGTCAGTAAATTTTAATTAAAATTTAGATGCAAATTTTAATTAGTTACCTTTGTACAGAAATTTGCCAGGTGGTCCTAAACTTTTTATTCATGATTTCGAAAGAAGATGGTTTACAGTTTCCTTAAAGGGAAATTTGGCAAATTTAAACTATGTAGTTTTATAGGCATTTACTTACTTTTTTTTTTACAAAGTTTCAAATGTGATAGCTACAATGTAGGTTTCCTTATTCCTTGTCCTGCCAAGTTCAAATTAATCAGGCCAAGTTGATAAGAACCAATGAAGCATATACCGAGTATGGTGCATTGTAACAAATTCAAATAATCTTTTCTCACATTAACAGCTGCATCCAAGATAGCAAATTTTAGCTGTCAGGCCCGCAACATGAAGGAAGTCTGGTGCACATGGGATCCAATGCCCAGCAACTTACCGACAACATATGTTTTTACTTATAAACTCAGGTGTGTGTTTACTTGTTCTGTACCTCTTCATATGGCAAACTACCAAAGTTAAAATATATGTGATATTTACTTTATGTTGTGCTCTATGTATTGTATACTGATGGGAAATATGAATCAGTATCTTTTATGTAGAGTAAATCATACCCTCATTTGTGGTAATGCATGTGCATTTTTGTCCGCATGTCTGTAAGTCTGCCTGTCCATATCAAAAACTCACAAATTGCTTCATAATCTGCATGCATTATCTCAGTGTTTCATATGACAAGGGTGGTAGATTGGATTCCAGAAGAACCTGACATGTACATAAAGCTAAAAAAGTTTCTTTGAGTGTTTAACCTGGTACCCGCCATCAAGCAATGTGTAGAATTAAAGGTTATACATATTTAACACTTACTCCAGATCCTTGTTAATGTTTGTCACTTGCAGTCATAGAAAGAAATGGAAAGATTGCCCAGACTCAGTAACTAAAGGACCAAACTCATGTTACATCGAGCAGTCTCTTGGTACACTTCATAACATGAGAGTAGTTGCTACAAATGATCTTGCCAGTAAAGTTTGGCAATTCAACATTGATCCAGACACTCAGTGTAAGTTTACAAGACAACAGTATCCATCTTGCATTATTTTCATCATTTGTAATGATTTGGCAGTTTTAGACCAATATAAGGAGTATGTATAAACAAACTGCAGGAAGGAATGGCATCAAGGCAGTTATATCATATTTGATTGTTTTCCTTTATTCTTTATTACACTACTTTGTTTATGCCAGTGCCCTTTAGTCATTTGCGTGTTGATAGAATGGAATAATAACATACAATGATGTTATAAGGTGAGGTATAGCCCATTCTTTGTCATGGTTTTGGACAACCTTGTAAGACCTGCTGTGACAAAGTTGGATCTTTACAATGAAATTTTTGGTTGAAAGATCGAACTCAGAAGATCAGGCCAGGGAGCCTGTGCTTGCAACATGACTCGATTGGACTGTAATATTTTTTTTTCACCATGGTAGCCAAACCTGATCCCCCTGAAGACATGAAGGTGATAGCAGAAACAACCAACATAGCCGCAGTGAGCTGGAAAATACCATCTGAATGGTATTCTCCTTATTTCACTCTTCTTTACAAGTTGCAGTATTACAGCGAATGGCAACCCCACATTTGGTCAGAGGTAAGGCAGTAACATCCTTTGATGTGCTAGCAATATGCAATTTACCCGTCCCCTTAAAAATAGTCTTGCTGAATGGTTCAAGCCAAACGATGTGTAATAAAAATGTTATCACTTGTAACTGATTGATCAATTTGCTGCCAGTGTGTCAAAGTAGCTGGAGTTTCAGCAGTGCAAATATATAGATAAAGACAGTGTATCGTAAATTACATTTATACAAGGTAATTTTTCTGGAGGGAAAAATCATTTTGAATCCAAGAGTGTGATCACAGTCTTTAACAATTTTCTTGTCCCGCAGGAACTTGATGCAGATACTCGGCTTTCTTATACTCTAACGTCATTGGATGCATACACATGTTACACTATTCATGTCGCTACAAAATCGCAGTCCAGCAGTGATGAATATTGGAGTGATTGGTCGACGCCCAGTATTGGATGCACAAAGGAAGCAGGTAAAAGAACTATTCCTTAATCCTTGAAACAATACGATAACATTTTACCAAGTATGTAGAAAGCTGCATTCGTATAAATTAGTCGAGTGTAGAATTTCCTTACGAATGAACAAAAGAGGAGACAGTAACACATATATATTTAAGGCCAGTTTGCATATTTTTTCCCAAACGCCTTTTCCTTGTATCAGTTACCACATTGCTGTAAGCGTTGATATACGTGTTTCCACTTTTGATCTCACACAGCAGCATTCCATAGTTGATGATATTTTCTGTGCGTGCCACTTTTTGGAGTAAATTTACTCATGATTAATGGATAGTCACTTACCTTCAATGTTTATCAGATGGTATATGCTCTGATTCACTTTCCGCAAGTCATATTGTTTCCAATTATTCTTATATATAATCCCATAGTATTTTTCTCTGTTTGACGTCATCGTATACGATGACGTCAAACAGAGAAAAATTCCATGGGATTATATATTTATCACACGAACAGTCTTCTTATTTTTATTTGATGTGGATGGATCAAAATTGTTGTAACAAATTACATGATTTTTATCACGATTTTGTGTTTTATTTACGTGGATTACTTTCATTTAATGAGTAAAGCGGCCCATCACCCAGGAGATGTGCAAATGTTCTGAGGTATTCTTTCATTCATAAATCTGATTAAGCTAAAATTTTGCTACAGCGAATGGTATCTCCACCAATCAGACATACGGATTCGGTCACGTGCGCGTGTCAATCATTGTCTCGCGCTGGACCGATGCCAAGGCAAGTCTGCCATCGGCGGACATAGCTTTCACCGCGCTAGTGACGGATAACCATAATGATTTGAGTGATTCAGAATATTTACAATTATTTTTATGATGTTAATGCAAGGACACGATCGAAACAGTAGTTATCATTCTTATAGATACTGTGGCTTTTTTAAATATCACAAGTTTACGACCTTGGCGAGCCCGAAAGATTCAGATCGATGACACAAAGAGTGTACGTTTGTTGTGGGCACTGCCGTCACGGTCTCCGCCGCTCTGGTGGTCATCTCGGTCGTCAATGTTTTCGTCTTACGGACTTTGATGTTTGCTGTGACACACATATCGCCCGTAGGTACATCCCAATTTTGTTACTTGCCGGGAACTCTGTTCTGTTGTGAGTGTTCTGAAAGTGTCCGAGTCAACTTTCGAAATAAATCGGATTCTACAGCGCTGCACTGCAGAGTTAGGGCTACAGGTCGACAGCTTTATACATGTATGTCTTCACTACAGCCTTACCTTCCGCTGCAGGTTTGATTCCCATCGAGAAACGACGAAATAATTTGAAGGAAATTTATCGTTGTTCGTCGAATGCCTTTTTGCTTGTGCCTTCTATGTCGCTTTCCCGAATATTATACGTATACTCATTTATTAAGTTGAACTTTCGTTGAGGTGTATCTTTCGGGTTTACCGCCAACCGGGATCACCAGGTACGACGTCGCTTGGCGATCGTCAGGTACGACGACGTCCACATTGAGCCTTACGACTGGAACCGTGACGTTACTGAGCCATTAAAACGATCGATGGTATCCTCATTCGATTCTTGGGAATAGCTAAAGCTACAGCGACTCGAAATTTTGTTGGACATCCCTTCTATGTTTCCATATCTAGATTTATCAGGTCAACTTTTTGTCAAAATGCCATGAAAGCACGGCATCGATCACGACAAATCGGTCTGTGTTGCGACGTGCATGTACGAACGATACCATTGCAGGAAAAAAGTTCCGATTGATGACGTACAACAGCGGTAATTTGGATTTCCTTTTGTACTGTGCTGGTGTACGTCACACAGGTGGAGATACGGGCCAATTCATGTGATAATGTTTCAAATATCCAACTTTTACTGCATTCTGTGAAATACTACACACATACATGTACATGTAAGAGAATAATTACTGGGTACATGTAATAGTCATTGTTTTCTTTTGTCTGACAACTGTGCTGTTACAGCTCTGCTGTTATTACCGCTAAGTATAATTTCACATCAGACTGGTGCACATCCAACCGCAATAAATTCACTCATTTGCCTCAAAAGCCAAATATTTACAAGGCTTTGCAAAGTTTTACAAAGACTTGGTGTGTATAAAAGACAAATTTATAAACGTCAGTCAGCATGAAAACATTTGGTAACTCTATAGCCATGTACACCACCCACTTTTACTTCAAGTAAAAGGCTTACCCCATTGAGCGCCAAAGTCAATTTTTGTCGCCCTCATAAAATATCCCTTGGTCAACTTTTGTCAGATTTTTGCTAAAATTTTGATAAAAATCTGTGGCCAGTGAAACATTGTGTTCATTTGGTCCAAATTATCAGAAATATTACAGAAAAGTTCATAAATATTGGTCAAATGTTGCACTAAAATTTTGGTGGGAAAAAATTCAGCACTTAAAGGGTAAACTCCTGTACTTCTTATCATAACAAACCACTCGGCCTTCAAGCTATTAAGGTTTATGGAGATACTGTAGGCGTTATCTTTGAATAGTGCACGCATGCTTTGTATTTCACAGTAAACGAGAAGAATAATTCATGTGTCACCGCAAGATTATGGATGTGAAATATCTAACAGTATCCCACATCTCTTTCTTTCAATCCAAGCACCGGAAAAGGGCCTTGAAGTAAACATTCCTGGGCAGACTCTAAAAGGCGGGCTGAGAAATGTCACTATTCAATGGCAGGTTGGTTAACTACTCATACTTCTTGTGAGCTGTGTAGGTACTAGTCCTATTATGAATGAAGGGTCAAACGTCATCAGGTCTCAGCTTGTGTGATCTTCTTGTTTACAAGTAGAATTTGTTTATGCCCAAAAGTCATTTTGGATCAATCCCTGTTAGAAAATACATCTCGTCAAGACATTGTTCTAGGACCCTGTGATGCGAAAGGATACAAGATTGGTCATGTGTTTAAAATCTTTTTTACCTGTGTCCTGTTTTCCGTGTACTGAGCTCTCTGATGGCTGCGCTTCCTTTCTTTTGAAACTTACTGTGAATCACTAGTAGTTTTTGCATGCTTCCCCCAAATTACACCAGCTGCCAACGATGTCCCCTGAAGGTATTATGTGCCTTGAAAGTGAAAGATTTCAACTTTTGCTCAAACTTTCCTGAATGAAACTTTCAACCATTCTCTTACCAAATCAAGAATAAAAATCAGGGGTCACTGTGCGAAGGTTTGTTATCAGAGAAACAGATTACTTAACATTTACCGATATTTGAAATTAAAAATGGCTACCATCCCTGTGATAACTCTATTGGCACAATATAATATGCGATTTACGAAAATATAAGGCAGTGAAAATTGTTCGAAATTTCTTTAAGCAAACTTTCAATCATTCTCTTTCAAAAAATCAAGGATAAAAATCAGGGGTTACTTTGTAAACTCTGGTACAAAAGAAACAAATTATCCACTATTTACCAATATTTGAAATGCGAAATAGCTGCCATCCATGTGTGTTGTCTCGACTGGTGAAAATCGAATTCCCGATTTTTCACAAAACATCGCCAATGAAAACTCTATTTACTCCATAAGTTTCAAAATGAGCCCAAACCAGTGGTAGGCCAAAAAAAAAACATTTTAAAAGTTTACCAGTCCAAGTATGTCCCACCAAGGTGCATTCTACCTTAATGAGGGAAACTTGCATCTCATTATACAGCGACTCACAAAGAGACAAGCAAGAGGAGAAATTACACAGTACAGGATGACAGTGAAAGATGAAGATGACCCTAGTAAAGCTGATAACATTGACATCCTTGATGGCAATGCTACTGAGTATACTCTACAAGGTCAGTACTCGTATTTCAACCACTTGTCAACTAATTATATTTTGAAAACACGATAATTTGTCAGAAATTTTGGACGACAAGGTACTAGTAATTCACGGCAAGAGGACTTTCAACAAACCAGGAGCAGGTTGGGATGGATTTCAAACGTAACCGCTAATCTTCCATTTGGCCATGTATAGTTCTTTCGCTGAAGATCTTTACAAAAAAATTACCAATGAAACACTTTCCCTTGCATGACAGATGTCAAATGTGTCATTGAATGGCTTGATCCTGTTTTAGCAACATCGATGATCAAAATGATTGAGATTTAAAAAATCTTAGTCAAACATTCAATATCCTTTCCATTACTAAATGACAGGCTTATTTTTCCACTATTCTTATGTGCAAATTAGTTAACACAAAATCATTTTGCTGTGTACAGTGTATTTTATTTTTGTTCTTTATTCAAGAATATAAGAGATCAATATGTAACAAATTAAACATTTCAACACTGATGAATATGAGAACATTTAAAGGTGAAGAATTCAGTTTGAAAAATGCATGAGGACAAATATAACAGAATTTAACCTGCGGTGCTCAGTTTTTAGCTCCGCTGTCAGCGACGCGGAGCTTATCAAATAGGTTGATTTTCCGTCGTCGTCCGTTGTCGTCGTTGTCCATTGTTATCCGTCAACAATTGCCTTCTCCTCTGAAACCGCAAGTCTAATTGCTTTGAAATTTTATATGCAGTTCACTAGGGGTGACGTCACCTAAATTCGTTCAAATTGTGGTGAAATTTGCATATTTGTATTTTGGGGGCATTATTTTTCGTTTTTGGTAAAAAATCTTCTCCTCTGAAACCGCTTGTCTGATTGCTTTGAAATTCAATATGCAGTTTACTTAGGGTGACTTCAGTCAGATTTATTCAAATCGTGGTGAAATTTGCATATTTGTATTTTTAAGGCAATTTTTGTCATTTTTTGTAAAAAAATCTGTAAAAATCTTCTCCTTCAAAACTACCGGTCAGATTGCTTTGATATTTGGCACTTATTTCCCTAGGGATGATCTATTTCATATTTGTTCAAATTGTGCAGAAATATGCAAATTTACATTTTTAAGGCAATTTTTGCCATTTTTTGTCAAAAAATGTATCTCTCAAAAAACACTGGTCTGATAGCTTTGAAATTTGGTTTATAGGTTTCTAAAGATGAACTAACTAATATATATTGAATTTCTGATGAAATCTGTAATTTTGTATTTTTGGAGCAATTTTTGCCATTTTTGGTCAAAAAATGTGTATTTCAAAAACTACTCATCTGATAGCTTTGAATTTTGGTATACAGGTTACTACAGATGAACTAAATGATATTTTTTGAAAAATGATGAAATCTGCAATTTTGTATTTTTGGGGGAATTTTTGCCATTTTTGGTCAAAAAATGTGTAGTTCAAAAATAATTCATCTGATATCTTTGAAATTTGGTATACAGGTTACTACAGATGAACTAAATGATATTTTTTGAAAAATGATGAAATCTGCAATTGTGTTTCTCAAAAAGTACTGGTGTGATAGCTTTGAAATTTGGTATACAGGTTTCTACAGATGAGCTAAGTAATATATATATATTGAATTTCTGATGAAATCTGTGATTTTATATTTTTGGGGCAATTTTTGCCATTTTGGTCAAAAAATGTGTATTTCCAAAACTACTCATCTGATAGCTATGAAATTTGGTATACAGGTCCAAATAGATGAACAAAATGATATTTATTGCAATAATGAGGAAATCTGCAATTTTGTAATTTTGCAATTGGGGCAATTTTTCCATCTTTGGTCAAAAAATGCGTTTCTCGAAAAGTACTGGTCTGATAGCTTTGAAATTCGATATGCGGGTTCCTACAGATAAATTAAATTTGATCTTTTGAAATTATGATGTAATCTGCAATTTTTATTTTGGGGCAATTTTTGCCATTTTGGCCAGAAAATATTATTCTCGAAAAACTACTCATCAGATAGCTTGGGTTGACATGTTCTTAGGGATGATCCGATGTGATATATTCAGAGTATGATGAAATCTTCAATTGTGTATTTTTGCAACTATTTTAGCCACTTTTTTCCGGCCACTGAATTGAGCTATCAAAGATGTCCACCTTTTTCATCAACATGTATCAAAAATAGTTATTCTCTACATAAACACAGCGGAGCTATATCGGCCGTTAGGTTGCTTGTTTAGGTTTTTCAATTAGGTAGTGCAGTGAGCGTGATGTCAAAACCTCTGCCACACCTTAAAGTTGCACATTAATTTTTATTTGCTGCATAGAAATAAGGCTGCGTTCACAAATAACGATAAGGGGGGGGGGGCTGGAGGAATCTCGATTGAAATCTTATTTTTTTCAGATCCCCCCCCCTAAGTACCCTAAAAAATTTTCAAATGCCCCCCTCTATATGGTCAAAATTTTTCAAGTTCCCTCCCAACTATCACAGGCCTGCATTTTTGTAAAGGATGTGAGCGCTGAAAAAATAAACATGTATTGCGCCGTTCTGCTCACAGGTGTTCTACACTACCTGTATTAGCACTTTGTATAGTCATATTCCCAAGGCAAGTTCTTTAAATGCATCAGTGAATTTTTTTATATTTATTGTTATAAAAGCCAACTCTGGCCAGGTCAATTGCTCCTGTTGAAGAGCACACAAAATGCAATCATGAAGAGTAGGAAAATAGTGAATTCTGGCTAATTGCCGTATTGCACAGTGACCTACCAAAAAATTGTTTTAAAACAACAAGACCTATATGAATTAGATGCTACTCAAATTGACAATACCGGAAGGTTAAAATATTCCATCAAATAAAATTTTAATCTCTGAAATTTTGGGTGTGATAATTGCAAATTTGGTTAAAAAATAAATAATTCCATTCGGTCACATATTTTTTCTTTTAGTCTTTACTATTCAAAGTTTTACTTCTGTATCCTTTTATAATAAGAGTGTGAAAATTTAGAAAATCAAGCATGGTGACCCCATCTTTTTTCTCTAATATTTGATTATTCTCATATGCCAGAATTCAAACATTTCTATGTTTTCTTCCATGTGTTGCTCTCTGGCCTGATCTTTTGTACAAGTGAGTTTCACTGTCATGAGTGTCATTTGACCAAAACTCTTCTTCAACTACCATCAGAGTCAGAGCTGTCTCTGTCACTGTTCAGGTATGAAGTGACAGTGACACTGCGGTAGCAGGGTAGTATCTGATAGTGACACTACCCGTAGGCAGTAGCTATATTAACTCTGATAATTTTGGCAATATTTTTGTTCAGTTTTACAACTGCGTTCTTGTTCTACTCCCTACAGCATGTTGAATTGTCTAGTATTCAGCTTGCTATCACAGCCTATGTATGTGTACCATGCATTTGTATCACTGACAACTGACTGTCAGTCTGGACTCCAATTAAATTATCACCAAATACATATTTATATTTATATATACAGGCTTTGTCGACAAACTAAATATTGTGTGTTCGAGCATGCTGTAGGGAGTTAGCAAGAAATGTAGTTGTTATATTGCATAGAAATATTGCAGAAATCATTAACAGTTGCAACTTCTACCCTGTTACGAGGCTCAAGTTTGTGTTTTACGACAAATCACACGTTTAGATATTTTCGAGATAAAAGTCATGAAATGTGACAAAATGATTCTAGATTTTGTTAAATTATTACTAACATTAGGGCCTACAACATTTTGATGACATAAAAATGGTATTCTTTTTCATTGAATTACCTACAAAAACTTGGAATTGGAAAATGTAAAACTCAAAAGGGACCCACAAATTTTCAAGTCCCCCCTCCACTACCCCCAAAATTTTCGAATCCCCCCTGAATTCCTCGAGCCCCCCCCCCCCCCGCTAACCGTTTTTAGTGAACGCAGCCTAACAGTGTATGCCCCTGAGAGCATTGTGCTAGCAAGTTGTTCACTTCTTGTTTGCTGCCCATTGCCTATGCAGATACATGTAGAGTATGGTATATACAACGCGTGACCTGCACAGTGTCTTTGAAGTTTGCTACATTCCGGTAGATTTTGTAAAGTTCTTTCTACTGCTGCCCTGTCTTTTAATGCACACATTTTGCAGAACCTGCCAAGTTAGCTACATTGTCCTGCAGAGCCTAGCTCCCCTGTGCAGCTTTCCTATAGACAGTGCCATTCCTACAGCCTGCAGTGCGCCTATATGCATATGTACATATCAGCTGCAAGCCTGATAGATTTCTCATAAGGGTTAGCTACAATATTGTTCTGTGTAATTTTGACTGATATTGTAAAGAATTCAAAACTACATTCTTGAGTTGTCAGTTATCATGAAGACGTAATTTTGACATCCATCTGTAATATTTATCACCGTGCATTACAGGTCTTGAAGTGCATAAATCCTATATCGTCTCAGTAATAGCTCTGAATACAGCCGGACCATCTCCACCATCATTCATCAGAATTGTTGACAAAACACAGGGTAAGTTTCACAGAATGAATTTAGTCTCACTTCCCGCTGGCAGGTTTGTGTGCATTTACAACTCTTATGGAAACTGGTTCAATGTATGAGTTAATTAACTGTGGAATGATCCCTACTCTGCATAAAAACATTTAAAAAATCTAAAATCATTGTTCAGATATCAAATGCCATAATTTATGAATGTCTTTGGACATGTAACCATGTAATTTGTCTGACAAACCCATGTAGGATAAATTAATAATATTCACCTCCACCCATTGTCTTTTTTTTATCCCAGTGAAGTTAGTATACTAAATGTATGTATAGATCAAGTTACATACAGACCTGACTATCTGCAGATCAAACTGTGCTGCATTGCATTTGACCCTCTTTCTGTAACATGATATGCTTCATTGTATGTGTTGTACAGTCAAATAATATATCAGGAAGTCAGATGGACGCCCTGTAAAGTTTATAAATAGCGTTTCACTTCACTTTTGGCGGAAGACCTAAAATTTGATATCATAAACAGGACAGGGGACAAAAGTGTAGTAAATTGTACCAGTGTTAACCCTGCCCATTTGCAAAATTCTCAAATGGAGCTACTAAGCTTTGCAATGGATTTATCCCCTGACTAAGGATGAAACGATTTTAATATATGTTTGCATATCACCTTGTAATCGATACAAATACTTGCACTGTATACTTGAATAAATCCAACCTATTGATTGTATGCCTTGCAATCTGTCTAGAGCTGTGAGTTTCAAAAGCCTGAATTTTAATTTCTAAAGAAAGCAGAAAGGCAATCGTAAGCTTGAGTAGGAACAGCATATTGACTAGCGCCCTCTATAAGTCCACACCTATAATCATCAAAGTGAAAAATGCTTCTGCATGAATGGAATCAAACTGTCAGAATCATCATCTTTTTGCCCGAGGAATTTTACTTTGAAGCAGTCATTTACAATCCAGCTGTGTAACAATGATAATTGTGGACCAGAATTTCTAGATGATCTTCTCCCAGTGGAGGACGCGCACAACTCCAAGCTTCAAAATGAGCCCCCCACAAGTGGAAGGCCAGAATAATATTGTAAAATTTTAGTGTCCGAATATCTGTCCCTGAGGTGCAATTTTCTACCCTAACAACTCAATAAACAAATCAAATCGTTTTTAACCATATGACAGTGAATCTTTGGCGCTATTAAAAGTAAATAAAAAGTAGAAATTGATGCAAATTGTGTTTAGGAGCAGTGCATCAGTGTCTGTTTCTGTGAGACCATATAGAGATACAGATATCATTGAATATCCCCTCTCGACAGCACCTGACCACCAAGTATCACAGAAGCTAACAACTTGACTGAGGGCAGCATCTACATAGCATGGACAGCCCCCAGTGATCCCAACAGCATCATATCAAATTATGTGCTGTCCTACATCGGAAATTCAGGAAACCCTCAATGGTAAGATCACTTTATAATCTTCACTTGGTGGTATCAAAAAATGTGGTGCCATTGTATGCTCAGTATGTGGTTGTATGCTCTTAAAAGAAGTGTATTGCAAGTACATTCATAGACGAGAGGAATGCATGTGATTTGTTGACTACATACCTTATCAACCAGGGAGGTCAAATCTGTTGATTCCATCAGGCCATTCTCCGAGATACTGGTTTATATTTAATAAAATTTTAAATTGAATTTTCAGCAAGTAAGGAATTAGCAATGAAATTTCAGGCATTCTGTCTTTGTGCCCCTTTATAACTGTATAACATTCGATTGAATGGAATATCATATATCTGCAAAGGCAGGGCTAGGGCTTGACATCAAAAGAGTTTCCCTAACGATAGTTCAACCTAAATCATGAAATAGAAAGAGATGTTATTTTGAATCATGTCCATATTCTTTGCGGACAATCACAAAACGCAACTGCATTTTTTTATGAATGAAAATCTAAATGCATGAGTGATTGCCATTTTTTCATATCTTCAAGAAAAATATAACGGTTGTAGATACATCACCTATATTTTGCCAATTTTACCTTTCAACAGAAATTTTGAATTGAGGAGAAATTTCTAGGAAGTGTTGCATTTTAAAGAGGCACTCCCATTTGGTAACACTTTTAAAACACATTTTTTTAATGCCAACGGTCGATATTTGACGTGGCGACTGCGAGCGGATCGCGAGATATCGATAAAAACATGTCATTTCGCGAGCGTATTTTTCACATCCCGAAATTTTACGATCGTTTCTGGTTATGACGCGAAATCCCCCGAAGGTTTGTTGTTGTGCTGATTCACGATATTCTAGGGAGTCCATAATAAGTTCGAACGACGCAATTTTACCCCCCACTGTGAAGACTTTATATACAGCATTATGCCTTTACCACAGGTCAGTTCTTGAAAACTTCTTCTTAGCTTTTGTCGTTTTCATTATTCTAAATCAGTTGTATTATATTTTTAACCAATACCACATAAACATCAGTTTTTACGTGTAAAATATTAGCCGCCTCCGATGACTACATTTTGTCGTCTGCCACATGCGCGCGTGGTATGCGTCTATGCATACCACGCGGTGGCCGCTATGTATCAACCGCATTTAACTGGGTAAGGCACCCGTGCGAATTCTGGTGGAATCAGCAAAAATTGTTTTTCGGTTTTTCACCAAGTCAGTAAGACTCAGCTTTCTCCCACGGGACATGACCGATCACCGACGCAAGTGGTACTGTGGCGTACAGCAGCGTCAGTGTAGACTCGTACGCCATAGCTTAGTTGACAATGGCCCCAGTGCCGAACGTTCGATGTTCAGAAGCTGAATTTAGGTGGGCCACCGGAATTCAAACTTTTACTTTTTTGAAGACATGTTTTTATCGATATCTCTCGATCCGCGCGCAGTCGCCACGTCAAAAATCGACCGTTGGCACTAAGAAAATGTGTTTTAAAAATGGTACCAAGTGGGAGTGCCACTTTAAGTTTGCAACATATCAGCAGCATGTATTGTAGTTGAACGTGTTGCAGTTGATTTTTCGCCTATAGTTATGTGCTTTGCCATTCCTTCCAGAAGGAACATCACAACAAATTATTTTACAGGAAGTGCTGTTGTTCATTCTAGGAAAACAATCACCATAGAGGGCAGTGTCCACAACTATACAGTAGGGGATCTCCTGGCGTATGTGCAGTATGAGTTTAAAATTCAAGCTAAGAATGAGCTTGGCTATAGTGACAATTCTAAGGCTGTTCGCCTGTACACCAAAGAAGGAGGTAAGGAATTTTCCTTTCAGTTAGTGGTTTGTCCAAGTTCAAGAAACCTTCAAAAGTTATCTTTTAATAGCTATTTTAAACTTAGTCTTGTATTAAAACCTCATTTTCTTGGTAATGTAATTCTAATCCCATTGTGAACATATGTTTCTTTGTTTTGTCTTTTTCACCCCAACAGCTCCATCTGCCGCACCAAGGAATCTGACTTTACAATCCATTCCAAGTAACCCTACGAGTCTTCAAGCAATATGGAAAGCTCCCTGTGTTGAAGATAGGAATGGTATAATTCTCAAGTACAAACTGACAGTCTGCCTCAGTTTGTCAAATGGTACATGTTCGGGTGAGCCATAAATCTTTACTTTACATTCAGGCGCATTGTTTATTTTTACAGTAAGTAATGTTTTGACACAAAATTTGCACCTTTCTTCTGATATCAGATTTAAATCATATTTTATATAATACCAGAGATTAAAAAATCTGCTTGTTCTTGAGTCTTGGATGAGAACTTTCTTTTGCTAGACAGGTCAAGTTGCCATTTTATCATTTAGAGTGGTGGACAATTGTAGACCTTTGAGACAAAAGCATAAAGCCATAACTGGCACCTAGCATAGTGCAGGATCATTCAACTCGCATCACTGCTGACCGTCGGTTTTACATGAAAGGACACAAAAAAGGAAAGTTAGCGTTCAGAATTTTGCAGAGAAAATATTACTTTAGCAAAGATTAAAAAATGGTTAAACAAGATGTGATGTACAGGAGCTTCGAACTTTAACAATCCTCATTCGTCGTCAAACATTTCTACCTATAAAAATTTGGAACAGGTCAAGACATCACCACGGTAACATACAAGGTCAGCGATCCCCAGTTTTTAAAGTCCAGTAGAGAATGGTTGTCCTTTGAAGTCAGTGGCCTGCAACCAAACTCAGAATACGCTGTCTCTGCATCGGCACTGACTGCTGCTGGAGAGGGACCGGCCACTGGTTATGTTTCACAGAGAACAAGTATTGGAGGTAATTTATATTTCCTTTTGTCATCAACAAATTTTCAGGAATTCTATGCATCTTAAAGGTCAGATGTGATTTGGACTCTCTAAAGTACTTACAGTATTGTGATCATAAGTACAATGAGAACAAAGTTTAGCTTTATTACCAAAAAGGTTTAAAGTTTCAAAAATACTCTGTGATAAAAGTTTGTTGCCAGGTACGTGTCTCTACTTTAGTCATTGTCATTTAGTGAATCTTTATGGTTGCTCTCAAGAAAAATAAGTTATGCTCACACCCAAATTCCATAGGTCAAAATCAAAGTCAATTAGTCAAATCAAATTTCATGGGTCAAATCAAATTCCATGGGTCAAAATCAAATTCCATGGGTCAAATCAAATTTACATAGAACTACAAAACACACAAGAGTAACAAATATTTCACACAAAACCTGAATAACAAAGTCAGCCTTCTTGAAGAAAGATGCGTGGTGCCCTGCCCTTGACAAAATAACAACCACGAGAACTATACCAAATGTCTTCTTAACACTAGATATAATAGGTTGTGATTTAAAATCATACATGGAAACAGTATTACCTTTCTGACATCTATCTTTTGTATTCTTCCAGTCGCTTTCAAAGGTGTTAACAGTTTTAAGGGAGAAAATGTCGATTTTTTTTTATTTTAGCTCCAAGAGATGTTCCAGATGATGTGAAACTTGTACCATCATCGATAACAGATACTGAAATGACCATCACCTGGACACATGTGCCAAGTTACAATGTCACATCAACTGGGTATGAAGTGATAGCTGTTCCACAGAACAACACTCTGCATTGCAGGTCTTGGACAAATCACACTACCAACTCAGCAATAACAATTAAAAACCTCTGTGGTTATGAAAACTATAAGGTTGTCGTCAGAGCGTGTAGCGATGCACTCATTGCCGATCCATGTGGTGATAGATCAGAACCAGTGTATGGTAGAACTGATATTGGATGTAAGTCCATCTACTGTCCATGGAATAACTGTGTTTGCATTGATACATTGGCATTAGATAAACTAGACATGTTGTCTGAATTAAGGTGTTGCCACCACTGTCAGGTGCAATTGTAAGCTAAGCGGTAATATGAGTTGATCATAAAGGAATCCTGCAAAATTTGAAACACTTGTATGTCTAGTAGGAGGTCAGACGTAGTCAAGAGAACACCACCACAAATTTCCATGCGCTGTCAAAGTCATATCACTTGCTTTCAAGTGTAGTTGTTTTGACTACATTTGACCTCCTGGAAGACAATGTTTCAACTTTGACCGAATTAATAAATCTGTGATCGACTGGAATTACTACTTAGCTGATAATTACACCTGACTGTGTTTGCAACACCTCAATTTAGACAATATGTCTACAGTAGTTCACGTAATGCTAACGCGTCAAGGCAGACCACTGTATGATTGTTGTGCCTGTACTAGTACATGTAAAACCATGACCTTTGCACTTTCATACAACTTTATGTGACGTGCATTCTATGTATACGACCAACAGCTTGGAATTCTAATTGTTGCTTGTGAATGGATGCTATTCTGCATTTACAGTTTTAGCCACCAATGAAGCAAAGAGTTCAGAGTTTGGACTTCATGTTTATGTCCTATTGCATAACCACCTAAGTGAAGCATTCTCACACTGTTATTCACATAAATATGTACACCATTTGTTTTGTAGGTCTGTTGTAATGATACGCAGAGAAATCAATTCTAATGCCAGTGAAATTAGTTATATTGTGTTAGGACATAGAACATTGTCAGTAAAAAACTTTTATGTAGGACCTTTTGCCTGATTTCCATTTAAGTTGATTTGAAGTGAATCCTGATAATGGTTTTGCAGTTTTCATTTCAGGTAGATGTGCATTAAAAATGAAAGACTTTGTACAATGAAACTTTCAACCATTCTCTTACCAAATCAAGAACAAAATTAGGGATCTCCATGCAAAGTTTGGTACTAGAGAAACAAATAACCTATTAAAATTTACTTATATTTGAAATTCAAAATGGCCCCCATACCCCATACCATACATTGTCACTGTAGCAGTTTTATAGAAGCTCAAAAAACACGACACTATCAATTTGAGAGAAAAATCTATCGTCTCCCATGTTGTATTCTATGTTCTTTCTGTAATATGACAGTTTTTGACCAAAGCAGGATATTTAAAACGAAATGATAACTTGTCATTGTCTTTCTGTCTGAAATGGTTGCCTATTGTTGTGATTTTAGAATTCAAAGAGTATGTGAGAAAACGGCAAGATATTGTGATGACAAAATATGACAAAGAGATGTACTTTATGAACTTTTAAATATGATCAAATGGACACATGTATATAATTTCAGTACATTTTATTTTTCATCTTTTGACCTTTTTACATCATCATTTTCTATTTCTTTCTCTTCCCGTCCTTCAGCACCAAGCAAACCAGTAAATGTGACAATGGGAGAAAGCGACAGTGCATCCATGTTGAAGTTGGAATGGAAGCTGCCAGACAGGTTTGTGTCTTTTTTTTGTGCATGTTCAAGAACTTCAAGTATTGCAGCATCCTGTTTTCATAATTATTTTGAAATTTGATTGACAGGGTTACTCTCTCTCTCTCTCTCTCTCTCTCTCTCTCTCTCTCTCTCTCTCTCTCTCTCGGGTATCTTTGGTATCGTCTTAGTCATTGTATTTCTAAGAACCTCTTCTTTTTATGTGAAAAAAATGTACTCCAACTCTGCCTCAGTACATTGCTCTGATATTACATTTGCATATTCCTTGAGATTGGAAAACTACGTAGCAGTTGATGTAATGCATAACATGGCGCCTGAAAAGTCTATTTAAGTCCAGGTTTTCTTTCTTTTTCAAATTGGATCGTTGAGTACCAAAGGTTTCCAGAACGATATACTAGTACATTACAAATATAAAGTTTTATCTATTGAGGAGCACAGTGTTACTGCTAGTATTTTGCCCCATTGCCACCTGTGATATGTGATTGTGCCCTTTGTATGGCATTGTCACTTATGATTAAGGTGGTACGCACCCGGAAAGTGACAGAGTTAAACTTTTGCCCAAACTTTCCTCAGGAAACTTTGAACCATTCTTTTTAAAAATTAAGAATAAAAATCAGAGGTCACCATGCAAAGTTTGGTACTGGAAAAGCAAATTACCAAGTAACATTTACCAATATATGTATTTGAAATTCAAAATGGCTGCTATCCCTGTGTTAAGTCTATGGGCAAAAATAACAATTTTATTCGTTAAAAACTGAGACACCTTTTAAAATGAGCCCCCACAATTGGTAGATCAGAAATGAATTGTAAAAATTAGTAAGTCAGAATATCTGTCCCAAAGGTGCATACTACCTCAAACCACAGAGTTTCTTGTTGTACACTCTTATGTTGTACAGTTGATGCATATCACATGCATTGGTTGTATCTGTAAATGTTCAGCATGGATATATGAAAACTTCCCTTACTCTTGAAGTAAAAAATAATCATCTATCATTGATATGAACAATATTTCTGTACTACCCTGAGAACTGTGTTTTTACCTCGTATCATGAGTTGATTTCTGACTTACAGGGACATGAGCTGTAACTTGTGGCAAGTTTTTCAGTATTCTGCTTCTGTATATCAACTACCGTGTCTGCCCCTAATCCGTTTGTCATGCTGAAATTTCGAGTATTCTTTTTGTCAACACAGCTTGCATATGTGTAGCGATCATTATTAATTGTTTACAAATGAATTCTATTTCCGGACTTGAATGCAATTTTCAACAATAATTATGTAGATTATATATAGGTTGTGTTGATATGCTAAATACTTGGCATTAAATTACAGTTTAGGGATTCAATGCAGAAAGTGTAGGAAAATCACAAAACAAAAAGTTCTGAAAAAAATTGCCAAAAGATACAGCTTATATAGCTTTAAGTAAATTCTTCTTTATTTTTGACATGAGAGACTTTATCTTGCATTGCTACAGATTTCGAAAAGAACTTTAGAAAGATCAATTTTGAACTTTTATGGTGGTATGTATATTTCTAGACCAAATGGACCAGTTAAAAGTCTCCAGTATGCAATATTTTGCTCTGTGGGAGATCAAAATATGACAGAGAAGAGGAGAGTTCATAACAAGCTGGAAGCGGAGGTCGATATTGATTGTGGCTCATCTCTCAGAGAAGATAATGTGGTAGCCAAGTGTCAGGTGGCAGCATTCAACAAGAACGTGAGAGACGGAAGTCAATGTGGGATTGCTGACAGGGAGCAGCTTGTGTGCTATCATGTACAAGGTAACGTCGCCATAAAAAGACAATGATTTTGAATATCAGAGTGAGCAGGCTTGGATTGTCAAGAGATGTTTTTATGAAGTCTTGAAGTAGCAAGTTTGTTGTACAGTTTAGTTGTGCCCTGCAAATAACTGGATTCACAAGTATGATGGGCACCTAAGCACAGACTTGTTTCTCTATGGGAAGTAGAGAATATACAATTTCTAGATCAAACAGTTGTGCGAAAATTGTAGTGACTTTTCTGACTGAATTCGTTTTTCACGGAACATTTGGTTTTGTTTTACAGTGTGGATACCAATCATTGCAACAATTGCCACAATCATAATTTTCCTCGTACTGGTGCTGTGTTTGCGTGAAGCGTACAAGTTCACCAAGAAAAATGGAGCGTGGAGTAAAGTTGCATTACCTTACAAAGCCTGGATGGTAAACAGAATTAAGAAATAACACCCCCCCCCCCAACGTGTAAGTGAAAAAATGCAATCAAAAACTATGATTAAAAAGTGTTCAAAAGTTATAAACTTGCTATTACAGACAAACTGACCAGGAACTTTTGAATCAATTGTGCAAGAGAGCTAGCATACGTGATCAAATGATCAGATAACTTTCTGACTATTTATCTGTCTGAAAAGACAAAGTGTGTTCTGGCCAAGATACCATGACATTCATGCACGTACCGGACAATGATTAGCCTATAACTGACGATACCTTTCTAGGAATATAGCTACCTAACAATGTACCAGTATATTGGTTAATTGCTCTTCCCATATTTACTGCAAGTATAATCAGCCCACAATAGATCCTACTATATACAAACTGACCATTAACTTTAATTGCAAGATTACGGTTGCTTGTGGGCTGTCCAATTCACACTTAGTATACAGGCTTAACCTGCCATGTGATGGATGACTTAGAAGTTATTTAGCCTGGTTGGAGACCTGTGTCCATACAGGGGATGTTCTGTACGCAAGTTTTCTTGTTTCCGATGTATACTCTATGATGCATGTCTAATATATATCTGTAATTAATTTCTACTTGTAACTCACATGTGAAAGTGCATCTACATGTATGTGCATACATGTACATGTACAATGTAATTCAGAAGACATGTCAAGTGTTGTAACTTTGAAAGTCATTTCTACATCTTACAGAGAATTTATTAATCTATTTTATAATATATGCTCACATACTAAAAAGAATATTTCCATTGTACTTATAGAAGTATTGCTACTTGAAATTAATATCTACCAACTCCGTATTTGACAAGAAAACTTGACAAATGTTTACTTTGACAAAATGATAACATATGATGATGTTAGACTATAAAATTTGTTTTGCAATGATGAATTTGAGGTGAGAAAAATCAGATATATACCGTATTTACAGGGTGCGATATCCTCAATTATGTCATACCGGTATATTGATGGTGCAAATATTGATTGGTCAAAACGTGAAAAGAACTGTTGTATATTCGCGATATACCACAGTTGGCACGCGTGTGAACTCTCGGCAAACACAAAAATCCTTTTTAACAATTCATCCCAGAATTTTAAAATACTGTCAGGATATAATAGTCGCGCCAGCGGCTTACTGACTACGCATGCGCTTATTCATAATATACTATGCGAGTAACCGGAAGTGTACCCTTCTTTCTTGGGCGCCGCCATGTTGTTTTTTTTTGAATACTCGTAAATAAACAAATACGAAACTAATTACCATGATATAACATGCCTTTTATAAAATATACCTCTTTTATTAGCCAGTAAATGTTATTATACACCTTGTCGCTGATACAAAGTATCGTTGATATAGATAAACGGAGAAAACTGTCGTGCATATGAACGGGGGCATACGCAAAGAATGCTGGGATTGAATTATAGAAGAGCGCCCCCTGTGTCAATAATTAGATTAAAAAATTGCAAGTTTTTAGACGGAACGCTATATTTTTCAGCTTGCAAGTGGAAGATGGGCAGTGCGGTTACCATTGCAATGATAATTATTGCATAATACGTCCCTTGTTTAACGCCATAGGCTGTTATCATTGTAAAAATTGCCAATTTTTGTCCAAAATTTTTACACGCTACAGAAAATCTATACCTGCCCTGCTGCAGGGTTTGACGTCGTGTAAGTACGTGAACTGCTTTCATCAGAGGGAAACTGGGCATAGTTGTCATATAAACGTTTATGAAGTAACAATTACAGTTTATCATGAATCAATACAAATAACATTGCCAATCTTAACCCCTGGCGCGACACCAAGGGCTGAGCCCTATATAATATTAGCAATAAAGTACACCAAGTGATGGTGTACCACTCAATTTTGTCCAGTCCACTTTATATATGCACTAGCATTCGCCTATGCATATATGTCATTTATCATATACCTACATTCACGTGCCTGTGTAAAGCTATGGGAGAAAGTGCCCTCAGATCCGTGCATTTTTCTTACGTATCACGCCCCGGCCCGGTGCCCAAATATGGGCAATCGCGTGCATTTCTGAACTATTTCGATTCTGGTTACTACGCGCGTTGCTATCTGCAAACGTTCCATTCGTACACAAAGCCAGCGCGAGATTAGCAAAACGTCTGCTCACTCAGATCGTAGTTGCGCGTGGCGACAGAGGGGCCGTGCAGGTAACGTCGGCTTTTATTTCTAAATTCTAGTGAAATCCTGTGTATACTAAGAGCGTGCCTGTTCAGTAAAAATTACCAGAAACTGGCAACACGCCTTTGTCCTCCATACACCTCGATTTCAGCCTTGATCTCTGTTGGTCACGTACAGTACGGATGTTGCTTTGCGCGTTCTAGAATTCTGCAGGTAAACAAATGACGTCATTATGTATGTCAATCCGCGACGGGAAGCGGTCATCGTATTTCTGAAAAACTTACACAAATGGCGATGAATCTTTGATATCGCACGCATTTTTATCTCCTAAACAATGTTGAATATTATGTAAACTACATATTTACCATTTCATAAGGTATATGATAAAACCTTTACGGCCCTGATACGGCTTTTGCGGCCCTTGGTCGTACGGCGTACGGGCCCTCACACGCTCGGGCCCTTCCGCCGTACGACCTCAGGCCGCAAAAGCCGTATCAGGGCCGTGAGATAGAACTGGTCAAAATCTTACGTTGCATGGTATACCGTCTGTTGGTAAATTGCATAAAGTATTTCACAAACATGTAATTCTATTCAGATTTCAAGTAAAATAATAAAAAATGAAGTTGCACAGATCCTTCTGGGCAATTTGATTCTTTCAGCATTATGAAATCTTTTACATAATATAAAATTGCTCTCACAGTTTCTTGTATAACATGGTAACTTTTAATCACCTTTCTTGACTCAAAATGCTGAACTCAGACATTTGAAATATCGACACTTCTTGAATATAGTAGACATAAACTAATTTTATGATGTTGTTAACCATCTGCATTAAATGATGTAAATGTTAATCAGCTGAAAAGAAACTAAATTTTACCGACATTTCTGGTAGTGAAGCCATGAAATAATACATGTCCACGGCATCTCTTGCCGAGAACATTTTCTTTTTCAAAATATAATACAATGGATTTACATCTTTTTGTATAGCCAAAAGACCAAACCCATGAGAAAAAAGTTCTTGCCTGGCCTTCAATTTATTTACATGCATAGTTCACATTGCTTTACCCTGTAGCTGCAATTTCAAATTATTTACTACTTAAAATTCTCAATATGCATGTGTACATTTATATATAAAACAATACAATGGAATTTTTGTATGGTGCAATTTCTAGTTTTGCAAAGCAAGACTTCAAGATTAAATCTCATCATGACCTGGCCCTGTATACTTTTCTAGCTTGTTGAGGTACCGACAAGCAGGGACTTTGTCATCTTTCTGAGTGAATATTTCCAAGAAATGCAATGGTGACATTTTTAAATTTTCTATGTGTATATTTCTACTGTGTGACAGTAAGATACATATTCCTGTTATTAAATATACCTGCCAAAAGTAACGATGTAGTTTGTACCACAGTTATCAGTCAAAATATTTCCAAGGAATATGTTTCCTGTTCTTATTTACAGTCTATTTATTATGAGAATACTAAACCTTAGCTGTTCAAACCTCAGTACATAGCTAGGCATTTTAGCAATCTTGTAAAGGCACTGACTGATGGTATTAGCAGAGGTGTACATCTATATTTGTCTTTCTGTGATAGTGTTGTGTTTGTTCAGTACATGCACGTGCTTGAAGGGTGTGCCGTGTTTAACAAAAAAATCACTCAGGTGGTTTTTGATCCTCTAAAATTATTTGGGGTGAACTGCAGTCAATGCTATTAAAGATGCTGATACTGATCATTCTAGACACATGGCATACAATTCATTGGTTTATCATGGCTGTTTTTATGTTTTTATTTGTAATGAAAGTACAGATGACTTGCACGCCAGGTCATTGGTAAAGACAGTTGCCTATCAATACACTGTCTTTGTAAGGCACAAACCATTAGATCTGGAAGGGTGGTCAGAATGCAGATTTGCTAATTATTGCTTTGCATGTAATTGTCATGTAAGCCTTGTTCTTATCGTGTGTATGAAGAAAGGTAATGTACACAAATATGTGCAAGTTGTTTTGTTTGTATGTTTTGTCAAATGTCAATGTCAATTGTTTCAGTCAGAAGGTAAAATATCAATTTATATAAAAAATATTCATTTTTTATACTAACAGCAAAGGTTGTTGAATTAAATGGCACTTTTCTTCAAGAGATTTTTTAAAGGACAATGTACCGAGAAAAGGAGATTATCCAAGATGAATTTCAGATCAGCTGTGTTTGCTAAGCTGAAAGACTAAGCTTACAGACTTGGCTGAAAATTCATGAGCTTTGTCCAATAACAGTGTATTCATCCATCAAAGTATGCAACTCAGAAGCCATCAAGTCTAAAGTTTTGTGTTCAAGAGAATGTTTTATTTCAAAGTAGTTATATCCCCAAATCAGTTTGGGTGAGTATATTAAAGAGATAAATCAAACTGCCGCATGAATTTGTATTTTATAACTGATTAATCCAATGTACTTTTTGTGTCAATTTAACAATATAATCAATCGACATATCAATAAAGAATGCATGTTTTAAGTATTTGTGTCCCGTTGTAGAGTGTGTTCTGTGTTTGTCTTGTATGGGTATATAGGTGAGAGATGTGCATATCTGAAGTATTAGGCTTTGCTGTTGTATGACAGGTACAACTTGCTTGCAAGGGCATTACTGTTTATAGTAGATGTAAACATCAATTCCTATCCATATATAACTCAGCTTCCAAACCGAATCAAATACCTCAGAGTTCATATTATCCTTTCTTGGGTGAATCCCATTCCACACTTGAGAACATGTATCATGATAGATTTGCCAATAATTCACAATAAATACAACAAATATCAATTAGGTCATTACAAGGGACTTGCATACGCAACCCAAATATTTATTCACTGACAAATTAATCAGTTCAGAGGACTTAATCAAAATTATTAGCTCACGTGTGTCACACACGTGGGCTTATGGTTTAGTGATGTCTGTTTGTGTGTGACATGTCTGTCTGCGTGTCTTTATACATGATATCTCAAGAACAACTGGACAGATTTCAACTAAATTTTGTACATTGCTTTAGATATCAAATGCCAAGAACTGACTAGATTTTGGTGGGCATGGTATGCATATTACTGAAGTTATCAGAGTTATAATTTTTCTGCTACAAGTTTGTCTATGGGACGCATGATGACCATAGTGTTATGTACTAAAATTTACTGCTCTAAATATGATGAAACTTGCCATATAAATCGTAATATGCGAAAAATGATAATATTTGGAGCATCATGCCAATTAAATGCTAATTTGGAAATTGTAATTAGTGATAAATTCTGAAGTTGGTTCACCAATTTTGATAAAACGGGCAGATATTGAAGTGACAGACATTTGACAGTGCTGTGAAACATTCAGCAGAGCCATGTTAATTAACAGCTCGCAGTGTTGTTGGTTTAGTCTGAACCATTTAAGGAAAGGACTGCTGAGTACTGAATGCTGGATTTTCCATGCCTTTGTCACCTTAGTCCTGCGGTGAAAGATGCTAGTGATAGCGCCACTGCTTGTGGAGTGTGAACATTTTTAAACGACCGTTTGTCCATATTGGCCGTTCGAGGGCGCTGTGAGTACCATGTATATGTATGGAGTGTGATTGGACAGAGACTTTCATATTAACTGGGATAACTATAAAAAGCCCCTGTTCCAGCTTTTAAATTCAGACAAAATTATCAGCAATGTGGTAAATGACCTATTAAACTGGAAGAAATATCATAGAGGTTTAGTCACAGAAAGTTTTGCAAAAATTTTCAAAGCTAGTGATGGGAAATGTCACATCTGTGGTGACAAAGACACCATGCAATTTTTGATTGCAGATATGCAAGTGAACTATGGGATAAATGCAAATTGTTCTTAACAAAAGAGCATGAACTACATGAAGACACTGACTTGATAAAATTGCAATAACTGGAGCAGACATTAATGATTTAATCTCAGAAATAATACATTGTATTACTTCTATCTGGAATATACGAAACTGTGATTTTTGATAAGATAAAAGTTACAATCAATACATATCCGATTCAGTCGAAGATTTAGAGAAACTGACCATAACTTCTGCAACTGCACACATGAGGGAGTACTTTCTACTCCACTAACACGTTTAGGTATCCGTCTTATGCAAACAAATCCATACTGTACCCCTCTTCTGCAAAAATATTTCCGGGAAAATTTATATAATGAATAGTAGGGCAACACTCCCAAACCTAATAACATCTACACTGTCTCAAACCAAAGGAGCAATTTCTCCAAACATTCTGTAATCATCTCTTATCATCAATGATGTGTTTTTCAGATCACACTATTTTTATTCTAAAAACATATTAGCATATTAATCTTACATACATTGTTCTGCACTATGCAACGACATTTAAGAATGAAACTCATCAGCCACTAATTACCATATCCCGTAATTAATCACCAAAATTAATGAAACTTGCTACTTCTGCTTATGTCACATTTCACAGTATGATAAAGACTAGTTGAACTGAATGACGGCCCTGACTCACTACTACACACGTAAGCATGTTCAGTTCATATCTGGTTGAAAGATGTCTCACAAACCAGGTAATGTCTCATTTCATCATAATTTGAAAGCATCTGAAAAAGACTTTGTATCGACGTTTCGCCACAAAAGTATCAAGACAACGGGGCAACTGGTTGTCAACAAGAGGTTGAAAATAAGTTTGATGGCTGGCTGCTGGAGGGCGATAGATGCACAGTGAGAATTGAACTGTTTTCAAATGGTAAATGTTATTCTCTTAATCACTTTCAATGAAGCTGAAATCTTTAAACCATTGAATGATGGTGGACAAGTACCATATTGATCACTTTTGCCATACAATTGATGGTAGTTAAATAATCGTGTGGAAAACCATAGTTGGCAAGAATTCCTTCCTCTGTATGTGAAGTGCTATATTAGGTTTAATGGATGAACTTGATTGATTAGTGAGTGTCCTACATGCTGAAGCTAATACTGCTGTAGTTCAATTGCCCATACCTTTCTCCAATGATAATTTGTGCGGTGGGCAAAGGCCTCCTTTTCCACATCACACAAAATCATGTAGAGGAAAGTTGTGGGCTACTGAACTGCAGTATACACATATTGACTGGCTATGAGGGCAACAGCATACGTCTGTCCCCCGAGGGACTGTGAGTCACCCCCAAAAACAGACTGTTTCCCGAGGCCGTAGGCCGAGGGAAACAGTCTGTTTTTGGGGGTGACTCACAGGCCCGAGGGGTTAAAGACGTATGCTGTTGCCCTCATGCCAGTCAATATGTGTTTTGTAACACACCTCATCCGTAGCGATGCACAAGAACGTACTATACACAAAACTTGTCGCATGTAGGTCTATGATGTAATATGTTTGAGTGGTTCAGTAGAAAAAGTTTTTCCTAAAAAGACCGCAATACTTCTGCAAAACGTTCAATTCACCTTTGATTATAGTTTTTGTCCGTATCCAGTCCTTGTTGGAAACAAAAGCATTCAATTCTTCTTCAGAAAGTAGGATAAATTTCTGGATTATCGTTTCGATCGGCCGCAGACGACATCTTTGTTTACATTCCGGTCCGCGTTCGCGTCGAATATCGTTTTTGACGTCAGCGGGCATCATTTTTCAGAACTAATGCCTGGCAGGCAACAGTTCAAACGAATGATGCCTGATGACGTCGTTTACGTGGATCAGCACAAAAAGAACGCATCCCACGTGACTATCAATTGGCGAATTAGAACACAAACTGCGGATGAGGTGTGTTACAATACGGGCTGATATACTGTAATGAGTCAAAGCAATAAAAAAATAATCACCCGATTTTCCCTGTTGCATTCATAGAGTTACAGATTCATAGACAATTTCGAACAAAAGTCACAAATCGTTCTCTGTCGTCTAGCGGTAAACAACGCCACCAGATATAAACAAAGAACTTTTGCCAATGATGCATTCCGAGCAGGATGAGTGCGGATGTCTTGTCTTGTTTTGACTACTCATGACCTCCTTCCAGACGGTGTTTCAGCTTTCGCATGAGTTGATTTCCTTGTTATTGACTGATATTACCGCCGATATGATAATCACATCTGACAGTACTGTCAACTACTAAATCTAGACAGTAGGTCTTGTTTCCGTACTGCTAACGGTTCTACACAACTCACTGTAAAGAAGAATAAATCAACTTGCACTATATGGTTTCTAATGAGATATCAAGAACTGATAGAAATGTATGAGTGTAGGGCAAATCATTTCTGTGTTATGTTTACCGTTTCGATGGTTGCCACTGTAGTTCAATGGAAGAGTGTATCGTCAAACCAGGTTGTGCGTATTTACATAACTATAAGTTATACTGAGTATCCTTGCATAAACGATGAATCACTTATAATAAACCGTCCACTGTCAGATGTTGTGTTGCTGTTTACTACTAACACCGAATTTACCACAAGCCATTTAACAATGGAGTGGAGTGATAATTCTGACTACATTCCTATAACCATATATTCCTGAAGCTTGTGGTAGATTCGGTGAGATTTTTCAAATGAAGTAAACTTGTACTTACAAAATAATAATATATTTTATCAAGTTTGGGAACAAAGTTTCATGCTATGCAGGAGACATCTTCTTGAGTCAAATTTTGGATATCTAAGCTCACAATTGTCTAAGTTACACATATGTGTTTATTATGTTGATTCGGAGTCAACGGGCACGTCATTCTAATGCTTTCTCTGACTGTTGAACCACAGACAACTCTAGACAGACTGGAAACGCGGCATGCCTTTTTTTCCATGTTCGTCTCGGTAGACTATTGGCTTTTCATGTTAAAATGAGCTTCAAAGGTGTTAAACTTTTTGGAGGCTTTGTTTGTGGTTGATAATTGCACGAGATAATGCGAAATATACGACGAGATGGCATCGTGCTGCCAGTCGAGTAGCAACCATAGTTACTTTGTGAGCTCTCAGGCCAGAAATACTGCTTCACGATAAATCAAAACATAACACGCCAGCAGTTTCATAAACATGTCCTTCCTTGACGAACGTGTAAAAGACAGTATGACTGACCGTAAACCATTGAGTAAAACCAGACAATATCGATAAAAGACTTTCAAATTTGATTCAAACACACTCATTATATATTCAAAAAAAATATGAGAGGAATTTTTAAAACGGTAAAACTCACTTTCCTGAAGCTCAAAACACTCCCATTTTCGCCAGCACGTTAATTGCGCTCAGCACCACACAACAACAACAACACAAACTTTGCCGAACATACTTTCGCTTAATTAACAATTGGCGAAAATCCGAAAATTACCGAAGGATGCATGGTCGGCACTCTTCGGAAAAGAGAGGCGAGAGCAACCTGAGGCGAGGCGAACATGGATGGGTTACGTAACCGCTTCACGCCTTAAACAATACCCGTTACGAGTCTGTCTATGTTTGTCTGTGGTTGAACCCAGAATCAGTATGCCATTGAAAACTCCAAAGAATCACACATAAAGCAAATGGAACTGAAAGAGCTTTAGGGAATATGGTGCACTCGTTAGGATCATGCAGGCCATAGATATACTTGTTGCCTGGAAGTCCGCCGTGCGCCCACTAGTATACGCGGCCCATGGACGTCTGTAGATTCACGTCAAACCAACACGACTGTGTATCTACACAAGTCTATTGGCCGCGTAGGTGCAGAGCTGACTTGCAGTCTACAACTAACAACTGTCTGTCAGGCATACATTGTTCAGTACGTGACAATGTGTTGTTCATTATCATAAACTCTGGGAATTTAAAGAGAAACGGAAAACTTTAATTTTTGTGTGAAAATAAATAACAAAAAAAACGCTGAATAAAAGTTAGCAGCAAAACAGTTTGATCCCAATATCAACTGAATATCGCAATTCTTTTGATACGTGTGTAAAGAGAGTAATGCATACTACTTACATATTCTGAGTACATGCATTTAATGTACACATAGTCCAGTAAAGCAGGGATTTAATCTTTGGCGCCTTCAATAAAATGTTTTCGCCCAAACTTATGAATAACACACATAGTGGTTCAAGTATCAAATATTAAAATAGTTATTTTCCTTGCCCCGCTCAAAAAATATGTTGGAAACTATGTATGGAATATATGTATTTACGGTATTTTGTATTTCTGTGCTCATTTTTACCCGATAGGTTTCAGGAAAATTCGGAACGGCAAACAAAGACATTTTTCAATGCACCTTAATTAATGATTCATATGCAAATTGCACCATGTTGAGGAAGGTATTCTTTTAGGACTGATTTCGATTGGTTATCGTGAAAAAGTAAGTTAGATCTCCTTTGTTTTGTTAGAGAAGTTAATTTCTGATCACTTTCAATTGCTGTTTTAGCAAAGACACAAAAACCATGACATACTATGACACAGCGCACGCTGCATTGTAGTAAACCACTATCCTTCTTATGCGCATGTTCTTGGAGCGGAAATGAAGGTCAGTCAAACAGAAAGTGTTTTCAGTCTGTATGTATAATTTAGGTGTCCCATATCTTTTTCATGAATGGCCCAAACCTAAAGATAAATGTGTTGCTCAAATAAACCAAACAATGCGTTTTCATGGTTGCTTTCTTTCTGTAGCCGGCGGTGTCCGGCTTGGAATTTATTTCGTTTTCTTTCTTTACACCTCTGTGAGTCAACATCACATGCAAAACATAATCACGACTCTTCAATTGATTTTTTCCCAAAAATCCGACCTCCAAGTTTATCTATTGTAAAACGTGACCATTTTTCAGATCATTTATCAAATTAGAATGATATTAAATTGTACAATTTGCTTGTCACCTTTTAGACAGAGTTCAGTATTTTGACATACACGTTATGTCAGTCAATTATTGGTCTATTCCAAAACACATGCAAAGAAACACAAAATCAAACAGATACATTACAATTCTTACACTGAAACTTATTCCACACTATAGCTGCATAAAAGCAGTTAAAGGGCGTCACTATAGGCTGAAACATTGCAATATCTTCGAACATGTACACAATGAAAGTGGCTTTACACAGAAGGTCACAACATTTAGTGAGCAACTTACAAGGCCGAGAGTACAAACAAACAGGAAATAGCAAAGACGTGGTAGGAGAGACTGTTACTAAACAAGCCTAAGGAAACACACATGGACCGGTGCAGGGGCATAGCAGCCAACGAAGCTGTTCGAGTGAAAAGGTATTCTCGTTTTGAAGGCGTGTATTTTATTCTCGCAGTGGGCCGGAAGGAGGGCGTTTCTCTTACGTTGGTTGAAAATTTGTTTGATTTTCACACAATTCGTGACGAATCTAAAAGACAGTACACTTTGCAGGATGTACAAACACATGTGTTGATGACATGCAGTTGGGAACTCTTGTCACGGGGAAGACTCTGACAGCACCTTGGAGCTCTTGAGGAGGAAGAGGGAAACTGGGGAGTTGTGAGTGGGAAGGAAAACTTTTCAAATCTTGATGGAAGGGCAGTCTAAAATAGCTTATCTTCCCCTCCAAAATTTTCTTTCGCCTACGATTATTCGTGCGTCCCAGCGCGCGTAGGTTGTTATGGGGAGGGGGTCATAGACGAAGGGGTCATAGAAAAAAGTGTATTTGAATAGGATTTTGCCGCTTAGCTTTTCTGCAGGCTTTGAAAATCTTGGATAACAAATTTCGAAAAATGTACTTGCAGCATGCACGCTTGCAGATTGTTAGATATTAGTGTGAATTATGGAGGTGAGAAAATGGTTTTTGCTTTGATTCTTGAATTGGTACGATATCACTTGAAACACACGCATAACTTGATTGTGTATAATTCTCCGTGTGTGTCTTTGAACCTCTTACCTATTTCAGTGTAAACAAACACTGACTTATAGACGGCCTGATATTTCATAATTTTTTCAGCAATTTTGTGACAAAAAATGTCTGAAATCGCATGACGAACACAACAGCATATGTCAACATATTTCGGAAACAAGCTGGCCTAACACAGAAAGACAATAATCGCACTATATTAACCCTGGAGCGAGACGCACAAAAGTACATCCGCGCAAGCGACACCGGCCGCCGGTCAAGAGCAGTCAATAGCCTATTTCAAGAATTTGTAACAATGGTTTTTTTCAGTGTACATTGAAAAGAAAGAATCACATGAATAAAATTCAAATTACAAGTAAATCGTTGTGTGACATTTATTGCCTGCGGTCTACATAACGAACGATAGATAGCCTACACGCGAACGCGCAAACAAATATGGGTTGGAGCTGAGGTGGCGGAGTACCAATGAATAGGTTAAAAGTTCATTTGGCCTGTGGATAGGCTATATCCTAGGCAATGTGCAAACATAGATAGGCGCTCGTTAGCTGCATGGGTAGTCTGCTAAGGGAGCCTTCAGTAATTACAGGGTGGGGTGGGCCGGGGGAATTGGGGGGAGGGTCACTTTTTAGAAAACAGTTCAAGGGGGAGGGTCACTTTTTATAAACCTATCTTGGGGGGAGGGTCACTTTGGACAGAAGCTGATTTTATGGCCAAAACTTTGATTGTCCGTGTGATATTTCCTGAATAAGAAATCACCAACAAAATACGCACACACTCATAGACCGCCATGCATAGTGAATTGACATTTGGTGAGATTCGAAAATCAAATTTCTTGCACAACCATGGACTTGTAAGCATTCTAGTCTTATCAAGAACAATAATGTGAATAATCAAGCATACATAAATGCACAGATTTATCTAATTTTGTACTGAAAAAAAATTATTCATAGTTTCATCATAGACCCCAATGCATAGTGAATCGACATTTTGGTGAAATTCCAAAATCAAATTTCTTGCACAACCATGGACTTGTAACCATTCTAGTATTATCAAGAAAAATAATGAGAATAATCAAGCATACACAAATGCACAGATTTATCTAATTTTGTACTGAAAAAAAACTATTCATAGTTTCATCATAGACCCCAATGCATAGTGAATTGACATTTTGGCGAAATTCCAAAATCAAATTTCTTGCACAACCATGGACTTGTAACCATTCTAGTCTTATCAAGAACAATAATGTGAATAATCGAGCATACATAAATGCACAGATTTATCTAATTTTGTACTAAAAAAATTATTCATAGTTTCATCATAGACCCAAATGCATAGTGAATCAACATTTTGGTGAAATTCCAAAATCAAATTTCTTGCACAACCATGGACTTGTAACCATTCTAGTCTTATCAAGAACAATAATGTGAATAATCAAGCATACATAAATGCACAGATTTATCTAATTTTGTACTAAAAAAAAATTATTCATAGTTTCATCATAGACCCCAATGCATAGTGAATTGACATTTTGGTGAAATCCCAAAATCAAATTTCTTGCACAACCATTGACTTGTAACCATTCTAGTGTTATCAAGAACAATAATGTGAATAATCAAGCATACATAAATGCACAGATTTATCTAATTTTGTACTGAAAAAAAATTATTCATAGTTTCATCATAGACCCCAATGCATAGTGAATCGACATTTTGGTGAAATTCCAAAATCAAATTTCTTACACAACCATGGACTTGTAACCACTCTAGTCTAATCAAGAAAATTAATATCAATAATCAAGAGTACACAAATGCACAGATTTACCTATTTTTGTATTGGAAAAAACTATTCATAATTTTATCATAAACACCATGGATAGTGAACCAACTTTTTAGATGAATTCAGAAATCAATTTCTTGTACACAAATGTTCATTTTACTTCCCTATTCAAGCAAGGTACATTAAAATACATCATCAAACATATGTAAAATACAGATATAGCATGTTTTGTGGGGGTAAATTGTCAATAATTTGCCTGATAGACTCCATATATTATGATTTGATATTTTTGGATGAAGCACTAAGTCAGCTACATCTTGCCTTCCTATAGTTGCACAAAATATGGTGACCCTCCCTAAACTGTATGAAATACCATATCTCTTCAAAAATTCTTGCGTGATAAATTGCGACTGTCCCTCCAAAAACACCAGCCCTCCCCTCTGTAATTTGTCCCTAACATGACAATTGAACCAATTGTTATGTAAATTAGCTGATAGTGTTTTAGTTATTCCCGGGGAGAATACCGCAGTGGTTGGGGGGAGGGTCAAGTTTTAGAATGTCGGACAAGGGGGAGGGTCACATTTTAGACGGGAGGATTGGGGGGAGGGTCACATTTTATGGTACAGGTGTTCGCGAAATTCCCCCGGCCCACCCCCCTGTAATTACTGAAGGCTCCCTAAATCGATCGATTTTCTGCTCGATCTATCTATCCCGTTGTCGATATGCCTGCCACTGTAACCTATAACGGGCATATCAACTACGGGATCGATAGATTGAGCAGAAAATCGATCGCTTTGGCAGACTACCCAGCTAACGAGCATCTGTGTAGTGTATAGTCATTTACAATGATACAAAACTATGCGTAAAATCACCCGTTGGCCCATTTCCATGTTGAACTCACTTTTGTACTATGAAACAGGTCTTTTAGACTAGATGGAATTACTAGTAAATAACATGGCTGAAACATAAATATGATTGTTTGTTTGAAATGAAGCAACAACCGGTAAAACGAAAGCCAGGAGAGCGCACACACTCTGACAGGACAAAAGTACATTGTCCTGGAGCAGTTTTAGTTCTTGCTGAGTGTGCCTATATATACGCTTTACTCATTGATTTGATATTTGAAACAAACGAACATCTTCCTTTTTCGGCGATGTTGTGGTTGATAAAACAAATTCCATGCCACTTTCGACACTTATGACAATGTTATACACTCTTTCCTGTCTTTAATGGGTCTTATTCAATGCAAATTCTTGGAAAACTGAGAATATTTTGAGATCGGTTTATACTCGCACCTATTCGGGTTTAAAGGTCCACTGTCACCTGTTCCGATTTTGCCACAGTTACCATGGAAAGAGAAAATACTAAAAATCTAACCAATCACAGATTTTAAGCGGGTGGCCGGTTTAAAAAAACGACGCCCTCACATGGGCATATTGAATACTAAGGAACGCCCCTTTGACCATATACGGGCATATTTATATTACAGTTGACTGTATACCTTTAATAAAGCCCCAATAGCTGCGAATTTTATGCATTATTTTCATGGATTTATTTTCAAACCAAAGTTGGTTCGTGTCAATGTGCTAATTGAAGGACACGTATAGAAGTATCACTGCTCGCTGATTTTGCCCATGCCTGCACTTTTTTTCAACAGGCTAAGGGAGCCGTCATTATTTACGGCCTTGGAGGTCGGAGGAATTTCATCGGAAACTCTAAAATTTCGAGTACCCCCCCACCCCTTCGCCGATCCTGATGAATTTGAGTAACCCCCTCTCTACTACAGAAATTTTGACTGACCTCCCCCATTTAGACATATAATTGTAAAAATTACAAAAATACAGCAATGGTAAAGACCTCTCATACCCTGGTGTACCTTGCTAGATTATCATCGGTTATTTCAAGACGGTTGAAAAGGTGAAATGAAATTCAAAGTCACAACTTTACAAAATGTAGATGTAAAAGCTCACGCTATAACCAGTATACAACCATACAGATATATTGTTTACTTTGTATGGGTACAGGGCTTTCACTAAGATATCATACTGGGCAGAATTTGAAAGTACAGGGGAGAGAACATGCAGGAGGCTGAGGGGGAAAGGGTCAGAGGAGGTTGTACCCTTTCTTGCATGGAAAAAAATGATAAATTGATGTGTGCAATGACGCAGTCTGGTGCAATACGAGAGGTGTTTTTCAATTGTGTCTTTAAAGTAAAACTGTTAGAACACCTCAAGGGGAGAGTGCGAGAGGGGAATTTCCCTTCTCGCGTCGAAAATTTTGAGAAAATGATGTGTGAAATGGTGCAATTTGCACCAAAAATTGAGTAACTCCCCTTCTTTCTCTCCACATTTTTAGCAACACCGCCTTGTAGCTTTCAATTCTTTGAGTTACCCCTCACATTCCTCAGCGGTAAATAATGACAGCTCCCTCAATACTCATGAAGTGACGCCCGAACGGAAAAGTACAAAAAATGCAGTGTTTCCTGCATATGCACATCGTGATCGTAAAAAAACAGGCATGATGCCATGATTGCATAACACACGATGGCCAACATTTTGTGTTGTTGTATTCTTTATTTTGTTTGTCATATGATTAGTTTTTGAAAATGGTAGGAAATCTAAAATGATGTCAAAACGTTTGAATTTACATGCCACTTTCGACCTTATGACAGTGTTATACACTTTTTCCAGTCTTTAATGGGTCTTATTCAAAGAAAACTCGGAAAACTGAGGATATCTTGAGATCGGTTTTAATAGTACACACTCGCAGCTATTGGGGTATGTAGACCTTGGCGGGGCCTAGGCCCTTTTCGTCAACAAACAAACGAACAACAAGAATATATCGGAAACTGAGTTCCAAGTGGTCCCCACAGGCTTACTGTAGCACATGCTACATGTAGTATGGAGTGTAATTCATGCAAAAATTAGCACCCCACTTTTCAATACCACTCATATATATATATATATATATATATATATATATATATATATATATATATATATATATATATATATATATATATATATATATATGAGTGTGTACATTTGTCTATTTGTTTGTATGTTTATTTATCCAACGTTCTATGATAGTGGTTTTTTTTATCTAATTTTGTCAGTCTATGTGTTTATTATTTATTATGTATTTGTATGCTTGTTTGTACGTTTTTCGATATTTGTTGTTTGTTTGTTTATTTGTTCGTTTGTTTGTTAGTTTGTTTGTTTGTTTTCTGAGTATCCTGTGGTTTGACAAACACGCAGGACGCAGGTCGCAGTTTTGAAGTCGCAGGTCGCATGTCGTGACCGGATTTCCATAGCCCACGGATGCTCTGTTATTGATTATTCACCAATTCCTGGAAACTTGAGCACGTCACAACACAGTCACGTGATCTCAACCACTCCATACAGGATCAGGAAACGGAGCAAGTCTCATGCCACAAATCGATCGTGTATGGAACAGAACGACATATGCCATGAATTTACGAGTGTACGTCGTATGAGGATATTCTGTGTTACTTCTCCTCTGTGAGAATAGCCATTGTATACGTCGATGTGACCTTGGTGTGGCTGAAAGTTGGTCGCGACGCAGATACATGCGTCACAACTTCGTGCACTGTGTTGAATTCTGTAACAACAGCTGAGAGGTATGTGAATTGTGATCGGTATAGGCGCCAGCATGGAGCTAATGGCTCTAGTTGATCAAGATAATTTAACTTATACCACATGTACTGGGTTGGACCGAAGGCTGAGCCTTAAATCACAACGGCTTGGCATTCGGCATCGCCTAGCTGGCACATGTCAGTGCACTGTGAGGTGGCAGGTTCCTGGCCGACGACTTCTCATCTCACTATCAATCATGTACCGTGGGCCACGGGGCATCTACCGCAGGCAGCAGTAATATTCCGAATATTAGTATTACACTGTCGAGTTTATAATTGCAACGTGAGTGAGACCAACAACAACAACAGCAACAACAGCAGCAGCAACAATAGATTAGTGTTCTTCAATACTAAACGACATAGACAACAAACAGTTCGTGCGACGCACAGTTGCGAGTGTAGTGATACATACCGGCCGCCGCGTAGTATGCATAGAATAATGCAGACCTAGTATTATTCTATTATTATACATCTACCATCGAGAACGATAAAATTTAGCATGCGCTAAAAATGCCGTACGGAACGCGCGCCCGTTCTGTAACACGTACGGTTTCAAGGCGCCCCATTCTCTGCGGCTGTATCTGCGCGTTCACTATAGAACGGTTTCAAGGTAGTGTGGTTCCCTGCCCCCTTCTACGAAAAGGGTCAGGTATGCGCCATTCTATTCACGGCACTGATCGGACGACACTATGGAACATGTCGATTTGCTAAGGGGAGCACCTGAGTCTGCGGCGTCCGATGCAGTGTTATATTTTATTTCAAATTTCAAAAACAAACAAAAAACTAGCTCGATTCTGTCATTCGGATGAAGTACGCTCTTTCACAAATATATCAGCTCGTACGACGTTTTGCATAATGAAACAGATTGATTTTTGAAGACGTGTAATGTTCATGTAACTGCCCCTCCTACTTTGTTGCTGAATTACTGTCAAGGGCGCAGTCATTTCGAACATTCCAGCCTGACATCACGCGCCACGCGCATCCGCCATTTTGCCCAAAATCTGGGCAAAATGGCTGCCGCATACCTGACCCTTTTCGTGAGTGTAGCGCAGCCAGCGGTAGAAAGGGCGCAGGGAACCAGACTAGGTTTCAAGGGACCCCTTTGACGAGTGCCAGAACAAGTCCCGCGCGTGCTCTGTATGTACGTATGTAGTGCCCACACTCCAAAACTTGCAGAAGCGCGTCCGAGATAGCGTTCCACACTGGCGCGATAAAATCGGAAGAAAAATTGTTGACATTGCACGCAAACAGTCACTACTCCGACATTTTGATGCCCCGATCAGGAATGTAAGATGTATAATGATAAGGTTATTACGAAAATACCGCAAAGGATGCACTCGGACATTGGCGCAGCGCATCGCCCTCCGCGATACGCTGCGCCAATGTCCTCGTGCATCCTTTGCGGTATTTTTGTAATAACCTCATATTATTATTATTATTCTATGCATACTACGCGGCTGCCGGTATGTATCACTACACTCGCAACTGTGATGCGACGGTCGGACATCACCCCATTCTTCACAAAGTCCAGTGTGGTCTATTCCGCTCTGCGTCTATGTGCCCCATAGACATGTGTACATATGCCGAGAAAGAAAAAGTCAGGAAACCAAATGGCTATTTTGTATAGGGACTCTATGCCACCATGTCATCTTCAACGTTCGATTTTACTGTCAAAAGTAGCATCTATCAAAATGCCGATCGTTCCCTATCATTCTCAGAATTTATACCTGGTACTTAATTTGCTTCAAAACGCTCGTTTCATGTGATTTTTGGCTGAATTCGACGGATGTATCGGCAAAACATAAGCTTGAGCGACCTCCACTTTAATTTACAGACGTTGGCGCCGCCTACCCATGAGGGCCATTGGAATCAGGTGCTGCCAACTAAGCTGTTCGTGCTAAAAGGTGTTCGTGCTCAGTTTTTCAGGTGGCGGGCAAATTTCAAAAGTGATCAGCAGGCAGGGAGAAAAAGTCGATATTTACTGTGGGTGGGGAAGAAATTTCATTATTTTCAGTGGGCAGGGAGAAAATTTTTGACAGCGGGTACCGGAAATATTAGAGGGAGAGGAACGCCGTGGTTGATAGAACTTGAGGGGAGACAAAGTGCCTAACTTATTGGGGAGCAATGTTTCAAGGTACACTGCCAGCTGCTCGCACGACCTGGGTTGCCCACTGAGAATCTCAGCAGTGGGAAATGGGGATTTTCAGTAGTAGGGAGAGGGCAGTGGGGAGCTTGCATTGTTGTGGGGAGCGGGCAAACCATAAATACTGGAGGGCAGTAGGCATGAAAAATTCAGCGGGAGGGCACATTTTCCATATACGCCAGTGGGAGGGCATTTACAAACAGCTCAACTTTCCCCTCAGTCAGGTCTAGGTCAGAAATAAGTAAAATCTATATATCAGACTTCAAAACATGTTTTGTGATGATTTTGCTAACTTAATGAATTTTTCAAATTGGTGGCACCTGTGGAATGTTGCTCACGCCTATGTTTTGGCGAGGTGTCTCTCGAACTCGGCCAAAAGTCACACAAAATGAGCATTTTGTAAGGAGATGATGTATCAGGCATGAATTTTCGTGTGATTTTCGGCCGAGTTCGGAAGACACCTTGCCAAAACATAAGGCGTGAACAAAATTCCAGTCACCCCTTATGGATACACGGCACTAACGTCAGTAAAGTGGAGGTGCCCAACGGTCACTGTGAGGTGACCGGAATGTTGCTCACGCTTATGTTTTAGTGATGTGTCTGTCGAATTCGGCCGAAAATCACACGAAATGAGCGTTTTTGAAGCAAATTAAGTACCAGGTATGAATTTTTAGAATGATAGGGAATGATCAACGGTTACCTGATAGATGAACTTGCTACTTTTCACAGTAAAAAGCTCCAAGTTTGGGGCTTTTTCCAATGATTCAAATTACATGGGCAACTTCCTGTACTATTTCTATCGCTTTTTGTAAAGAATCGCGCAAGTTATAAATGGCGAAAACAGCTTTTCCGGGGTAAGTGACCACAAAGCTAGCACATATGTAAAATCATCCTTGGTGAACTTCCCCTTTAACTGTGTAGAGGTATGTAATAAAAATGTTATTGCCTGAATACATGGATTTATGTGCCCTCGCAGCAGGAGATTCTTTGCCTTCCTGGCGTGGGGAAAATTGTCAACTGCTCTCGGGCACATATAACTCGTGTATTCAGGCAGTAATATATAATACGATGACATCAAACAGGGATAAATACCATGGCATAGTCTGAAAACATTAAAAAACATACATCAGGGCTATAACTACATCATTTTTAGCACCTGTGTTTATGATGTACATGTACCGTAGTGTGAAGAAACTTGGCTTAGCCTCAGATACATATACTGTAGTACATGCTTGCTGAAGCATGATGCAGACCTGATCTGTACTGTCTGAAGTGAACTAGAAACAGATGTGACAATTTGGTATATTATATCACAGTCCCACCAGGACTGTGGTTATGCTGCTAGTCCGCACACATGATGAACAGTCAGTTGGTGTGAACTTTTATAGCAGTGTTTATAGCAAATGTGTTGTGGATTAAGTGCAGCAGGGTTCTCCATTTGAGTAGCCCACCTTCTATTCTAAGAATTGTGAGTCTTTCCCTTTGTAAATCATAGCTTTGTAATTTGTTCCAGTGACGCTCTCAGGGCAACAAATAATGATAGCTTCCTTTGCAAGTGCATGGTGCTTGATTGCGCTGGGTTTCCATTGCTGAAGGCACGACAGTTTGATTATGAGCTGAGCTGAGCTAAGCCCATATCAAAAAGATGCACATAGTCCCATGGCTATATCAATGTCAGTACAAAATCAGGTTTTTAGCTCACATTCGGTGTACCAATGTGAGGTTATCGTATAAGCTGAATCAGTTCATTTGCATCTGATTTGCATGTCTGTATATTTGTGGGTATGTGCGGATGTATGTCCGTCACACACAAAGGCTCCCATACCGCCAAAGCTACCATCTCAGTATTTGGTGTACAGGTAGACGCAGGGGTTGAGATGTGAATTTGTTCAAATGAACACATCAGTGTCAAAAATGTGCAAATGAGGTCAGAAAAAGTGAAATCCTGCAAATGTGCAGGAGGCATGACAGTGAGAAACAGGCCAACTCCACTGATCTTGACTCATTTCCTGTCATTTTGTTACATAACAGACCAGCTGCAACCATAGACAGTAGATGGGGAAGACCGTTTATACTAAACTAAGAGGGGCTTGTTTCTGCTATGCATGTTGCTAAAGTTGACCTCCAGTACCTAAAGTTAGACCTTAATTACTTTTGTCATTCTTGTTTTTCTGGTTTAAATATTTCTTGTTGTTTTTCTGGTTGTACTGTGCAGAAATTATTACCATAACATCAACGTAGAATTTTCCTCCACTGAACAGATAGAAACAACATTTATTGTTGATCATTGGTAACCCATACTGGTATATACCGATTCTGATCAAATTTGAGCGACACCGTATAATTGCGGTATTTTATGAGTAAGTAATTCAATATAATATTGCGTAAAACTTTGTCAAACAAACAAACACGCAAAGAAATTACCATATTCATTTGATCAGTTATGGAATTTAGGTACACCAAAACAACAGTAAAACTTGTGATAGCAGTCTTCTAAAAAAGCACAAATTCATTTCCCTTTGAACAGGTCCACTCTCACCTTTATTAACAACGGGTTTAGACCAAACCAGGGTGCTACATGTAGGTATCTGACCCAGACTGTGACAACAGATTTGCATGAAACTTAAAGTACCATCCAAAAGGCTAACATTAATCAAAGTTTCACTTCTTAATTTGGCATGAACTTCGATTCTGCTGAACAATAAAAGGTTTTTGTCGGGGAGAAAGTGTTTTGTTCAACCCATGAACATGCAGTAATGCTTCTGTAAGTTCAAATATTTTGAAAACAAACTGCCAAACCATCAGTGTAGTTGCATCATAACATGAAGCATTGCTATTAGCCGTATTATTATTTCTTCGTGTAAACACAACTTGTATATATTTTAGACAAGAGCTAAACTGAGTATTTTTTTCTCTCCTATAGATATCTTATTCAGCTGCAGTGACTGGTTCATATTTGGCAGGCATTCGAGCAAGGATTTAATACCAAACCAATTTTATCTTCAATTTTGTGGTGAACAGTGGTGACTTCTTGATACAATGAAGTACGGTCAATTTGTCATGCAAGTTTTTCTGTTGACAATAGTGGGTGGACTATCACTGACCTACTCTCAAACATTGAATGGTAAGTACCGTACATTATAATATGCCTCAAGGAAGTATGTATAATTCTTAGCAGCTGCATTACACAATAACTATTCGTATTCCTAGAAGTTTTGCAAGCAAGGACATAAGATATTATCATAATCCAATACATTCTTTCCTGAACTGTGAGACAACACACTCAATGTCCTTCAAAATACCGGTATTCAAAATACTCTATCAATTAGTTTTAAATACAACACTATAATGATTGGTCTTCTGCAAGTTTTAATAAGTATTTTAAGATCTCTGTGATTGATTGTGATCAGCGTTTTTGCTAAGGTTGCGGAACATTGGTAAAATGATGTGGGAACTGTGGTAACATTTCTACCGTCCCCTAATCTGATTGCGTTGATATACCAAGGTGAAGCCCAGTAAAATGAGTGGGGAACCCTGGTAACATTTACTGGGGTACTGATCTTAACAAAAACACTGATGATTGTAAGAAAGTAAACATTTTGTTGTTGACTTGTTTATCACTTTGATTGCCAAATTCTTGGAACGCGTATATCCACCTCCTGTTCATACTGATTCACATATCAGACAATAATTATACCAGCAGTAGATAGCAGTAGATAATTTACATTCTGGGGATGTCATGTTAGCGGATGCCAAATGAAAACAAACCTTTTTTCACTTTTTCCTAAAATCTTCCTTTTCACATTTAAAGAAAATCCTGGTCATAGACCTACATATAAGTTACATGTATGTACTATCCTGGTCATAGACCTACATATAAGTTACATGTATGTACTATGAAAGGTATTCACACCTGGTATAATATTTTTTTTTTCAGCACCAACATCTCTTACAGTGGAAGTTAATGACACGGCTGAAGTTGATTGTAAAATCCAGCAAAACGATGACAGGGCAATGTACACTGCCGAAGACATAACATGGTACAATCAAAACCAAGCTATACCAGAGGAAATGTACTCTACCATATCAAATACAACATCAGTACTTGTGCTTCCATTTGTGCAATTTGCTGATGCTGGAGACTATTCATGTAGGCTTGGTAACGGAGTAGTATCGACCACTCAAATTCAAGTTGGAAGTAAGTTACGCAGAGAATTACAGTTTTACCACAACCCAGATACCAACATGTATTTTGACCTACTACTGCATATCCGTACCCACTTTCAGTTACCTGGAAGTTTGATGTGTATTGATCATGATGCTGTGTGAATATGAATGTATGTGTGCATGTGGGAGGTGGGAAAAACGATGTCTGATGATTACACATCTTCTTGGTTGGACCCAAAACTAGCCTGGTAAAGAAGCTGGCAAGTGTGGGTGTGGTCCTTCCACCACAGTCTTTGTGTACACAACTATGTGTACCGTATATATGACATAATGTTCCCATAAAGACCTGAATGCAAGAAGCAAAGTGACATCATGGCCAAGCACATAACCTGTCTGGTCATGGTTAAGGAAAATTTTCACAAGAGAAGGCAGCTCAACTTTGCAAAATTTCCTTACTTTTCAAAGTTTTCGTCCATGTTTGGTTAATATCTTTTTTCCATGTTTGTAGGGAAGTTATTGTAAGTCTGGGTGCCTAGATATAGTTGAAATTTCTTTGTTTACGTGGAAAAAGGATATAACACTCAACAGACTGCTTGTTCCTCTTTAGCGGCGATGAAAAGTGATATGCATAGGAAAATAATGATTTTTTCCTCTCTGCATTTATGCAAGCATTTATGGCAGTTTCCTTGAAGGGATGTATGGGTTACCAAAATAATATTTTGTTAGTCTTTTCATCCAGTTCCCACAAGTTTAATGACTGCAAATAAAACCACAAATGTATAATATATATATGTGTAAATGTGTGTATGCCAAGCCACAATAGAGGTCACATGGACAGTGAACACCAATATTTGGATGTCTTGGTGCTAATAGTGAGCTTGGATAGACTGCCTTCAACTGTACAGCCACATAGAGTCAGAAAGAGGGAGAAATGACAAAAAAGAGTGCTTTGACTTACTTATTGTGCCTTCAACACAAAGATTGTAAAAACCATAACGATTAGAAACAATAGGTCAAATCAAAGTTTTATTAATGCATAATAAAACACAATTTCCAGAATGTAGGAAGTTGATAAAGCAATACATGTATAGGTGGGTACTCATTAGTTTATTACCAGTCTGAAAGTGAAAATCGACTTACAGACCCCCATCATTATTTCAGCACTCTCAGACAGGTTCAGCTGAGATTCTCAGATATATCTGCACACTTGACTTGATGTATGGTTATGTTCAAAAAATACCGGATCTTGTCATATCTGAGTACATTGAACAGTGTTGTCTGGAAGGGCAGTGTTTAGTACAATTATATACTTAATGATATAATATATATAAAATGATACAATCCGGGTATTTAATGAACAGCTTTACTATTGTACACTTTTTGTTGTCACATTTTGCAAACAAAGTCAAAAATACAGTTTTTCAGAATGTACTGAACTTTCTAAACATCCTAATGAGGCAAAAGTCCTGTGCATGAGCTACACATGATATTTTGTTAGTTTGTTATTGTTTGATATATTTAAAAAAGAATCTTAACATATCAGGTATTCTTCAGTGTGTGATATAAAATGCGGTCAGGTCAATTCGAACTGAACATCACCCAAAGTAAGGACATCATTTGAAATGATAATTTGAAGTCATCAATACAAATCTCTTTTTGTATGAACCCAAAATGCAATTTTTAAAGTTTTTAATAAGATATTAAGATTCCCCTCATGAACAGAATGTTGTTTTCGCTCAAAGAGTTTACACAGAGTTTTCAGCCATTTTTTATTAAAAATATCAGTAAATTTTAATGTAAATTTAGATTCAAATTTTAATTAATTTGTTTCCTTTGTATATAAATTTGCCAGGCGGTCACAGACGTTTTGAATGATTTCGAAAGAAGATGGTTTTCAGTTTCCTTAAAGGAAAATTTTGGCAAAGTTTAAACTATGTAGTTTTATAGGCATTTACTTACTTTTTTTTTTTACAAAGTTTCAAATGTGATAGCTAGGTTTCCTTATTCCTTGTCCTGCCAAGTTCAAATTCATCAGGTCAAGTTGATTAGAACCCATGAAGCACATATCCCATGTATCCCATATGGTGCATTTTAACAAATTCAATTTTCTTTTCTCACATTTACAGCTGTACCCAGGATAGCAAATTTTAGCTGTCAGGCCCGCAACATGAAGGAAGTCTGGTGCACATGGGATCCAATGCCCAGCAACTTACCTACAACATATGTTTTTACTTATAAACTCAGGTTTGTGTTTACTTGTTCTGTACCACTTCATATGGCAAACTACCGACGTTAAAATATATGGTGATATTTAGTTTACGTTGTACTCTATGTATTGTATACTGATGGGATTATGAATTAGTATCTTTTATGTAGAGTAAATCATACACTCATTGTATGGTAATGCATGTGCATTTTTGTCCGCATGTCTCTAAGTCTGCCTGTCCATATCAAAAACTCACAAATTGCTTCATAATGTACATGCATTATCTCAGTGTTCCATATGACAAGGGTGGTAGATTGGATTCCAGAAGAACCTGACATATACACAAAGCTAAAAAAAGTTTCTTTGAGTGTTTAACCTGGTACCAGCCATCAAGCAATGTGTAGAATTAAAGGTTAAACATATTTAACACTTACTCCAGATCCTTGTTAATCTTTGTCACTTGCAGTCATAGTAAGAAATGGGGAGATTGCCCAGACTCAGTAACTAAAGGACCAAACTCGTGTTACATCGAGCAGTCTCTTGGTACACCTCATAACATGAGAGTAGTTGCTACAAATGATCTTGGCAGTAAAGTTTGGCTATTCAACATTAATCCAGACACTCAGTGTAAGTTTACAAGACAACAGTATCTATCTTGCATGATTTTCATCATTTGTAATGATTTGGCAGTTTTAGACCAATATAAAGTGTATGTATAAACAAACTGCAGGAAGTAATGGCATCAACGCAGTTATATCATATTTGATTGTTTTCTTTCATTCTTTATTACACTACTTTGTTTATGCCAGTGCTCTTTAGTCATTTGCGTGTTGATAGGATGGAAAAATAATATACAATGACGTTACAAGGTGGGGTATAGCCCATTCCTTGTCATGGTTTTGGACAACCCTGTAAGACCTGCTGTGACAAAGTCGGATCTTCACAATGAAATTTTTGGTAGAAAGATTGAACTCAGAAGATCAGGCCAGGGAGCCTGTGCTTGCAACATGACTCGATTGAACTGTAATATTTTTTATCACCATGGTAGCCAAACCTGATCCCCCTGAAGACGTGAAGGTGATAGCAGAAACAAGCAACATAGCCGCAGTGAGCTGGAAAATACCATCTGAATGGTATTCTCCCCATTTTACTCTTCATTACAAGTTGCAGTATTACAGCGAATGGCAACCTCACATTTGTCAGAGGTAAGGCAGTAACATCCTTTGATGTGCTAGCAATATGCCATTTACCCGTCCTCTAAAAAATAGTCCTGCTGAATGAAAACACACACTACAGCTCCTTCTTTCTGTGCAGTTTGTTCATGCAAGCCTAGATTTGGTTCAAGCCAAACGATATGTAATAAAAATGTTATCACTTATAACTGATTGATCAATTTGCTGCCAGTCTGTCAAAGTAGCTGGAGTTTGAGCAGTGTAAATATATAGATAAAGACAGTGTATCGTAAAGTACATTTGTACAAGGTAATTTTTCTGGAGGAAAAAATCATTTGGAATGCCAGAGCGTGATCACAGTCTTTAACAATTTTCTTGTCCCGCAGGAACTTGATGCAGATACTCAGCTTTCTTATACGCTAACGTCATTGGACGCATACACATGTTACACCATTCATGTCGCTACAAAATCACAGTCCAGCAGGGATGAATATTGGAGTGATTGGTCGACGCCCAGTATTGGATGCACAAAGGAAGCAGGTAAAAGAACTATTCCTTGAAACAATACGATAATATTGTACGAAGTGTGTAGAAAGCTGCATTCTTATAAATTAGTCGGAGGGTAGAATTTCCTTACGAATGAACAAAACAGGAGACAGTCACACATATATATTCAGGGCCAGTTTCCATATTTTTCCCCAAACGCCTTTTTCCTTGTATCAGTTGCCACAATGCTTTAAGCGTTGATATACGTGTTTCTACATATGATTTCATACAGCAGCATTCCATAGATGATGATATTTTCTGTGTGTGCCACTTTTTGGAGTAAATTTACTCATTATTAATGGATAGTCAGTTACCTTCAATGTTTATCAGGTGGTATATCCTCTGTTTTACTTTCCCCAAGTCATATTGCTTCCAATTATTCTGCTTCAAATATCCAACTTTTACTGCGGTCTGTGAATTACTACACACATAAGAGAATAATTACTGGGTACGTGTAATAATCATTATTTTCTTTTGTCTGACAACTGTGCTGTTACAGCTCTGCTGTTATTACTGCTAAGTATAATTTCGCATCAGACTGGTGCACACCTAACTTCGATAAATTCACTCATTTGCCTCAAAAGCCAAAGATTTGCAAGGCTTTGCAAAGTTTTACAAAGACTTGGTGTGTATGAAAGACAAATTTATAAACGTCAGTCAGCATGAAAGCATTTGTTAACTCTATAGCCATGTACACTACCCACGTTTACTTCAAGTAAAAGGCTTACCCCATTTAGCGCCATAGTCAATTTTTGTCGCCCTTATAAAATATCCGGTCCCTTGGTAAACTTTTGTCAGATTTTTGCCAAAATTTTGAAAAAAAAACTGTGGCCAATGAAACGTTGTGTTCATTTGGTCCAAAATTATCAGAAAAATTACAGAAAAGTTCATAAAAATTGGTCAAATTTTGCACTAAAATTTTGGTGGGAAAAAATTCAGCACTCAAAGGGTTAAACTCCTGTGCTTCTAATCATAACATAAATGAAACCACTCATCCATCAAGCCATTAACCCTTTTCCTGCCGAGCGCCCCTGTCCGTTATCCTGCCAAGTCGGTCAAAACCGGCCCCCTTTTCCGTGTCTACAGAAGATAGGCTCTCCTGCACGCTTTCCTGCCAGGCATTTGGTGGGAAAATACCGCATTTTCGGGTAACGATTACCGACCATATACGTGTTAGACTTCAAAAATTTTTGCATGCCCGTATAGAGGGGCAACCGCTGATGAGGTTGTGTCCAGAAAATGACGAGGTCACGGGCGTTGTTTGCCCCGGGGGACGTGCACTTTTATGCCCTTTTCTAGCTTACTTTTGCGGAAGTAAAGCTCGTTCACCGGCACGCACGGCCACACCGGGGAAACATCACCTCTCTCGTGGGTTAGTAGAAGACCCAGGGGTTAGTGCTATGGGTGCGGCAGCACCCTCAAACCTGTCCTGTTTCCCCTGGGTTGTGTCACTTGGCCACGTACTTTGAACGACTTGGAAGAGTCGCACAGTGCAGTCTGCTTTGACATAGTGTCAACGACATAGCTTCGCCATTGAAGGAAGGCGTGTACGTAGTTTGGCCAGTTCAGTGCACACTTAGCTCTAGTAGTTAGTGTTACCGTTTCCTAACAGGTTAGTTGTGCAGTTGTTACTAAGGTGCAGTTTTGTACCACCTTAGCTCTGGACAGTGCAACTGCTCTATGCACTAACCCAAACGACAGATGGTTGGTACAACGTCTACGTCGCACGAGCACAGCCTCCGTTGGGCTGTGCCCCTCCCACGTGATACAACGCACGTTCATCCATTACTATAGCGTCCTTACGGATCTGCCAAAAACGAAAGTGGGGGTAAAAACAAAACAAACGAAATATGCGATCATAGATAGTATTTTATTCGGGAATAATTTACATTATGCCGAACAATAAATCTCGGAGTCTGTCTCGACGTCCGAGTGCATGGTCCGTGTTTCAAAAATTACAATCGGGGTGGCAGATCCGTGTTTCAAAAATTATAATAGGGGGAATTGTACAAAATAATCCGTCTAAACAAAACAAACGAAAATATGCGATCCATAGATAGTATTTTATTCGGGAATAATTTACATTATGCCGAATAATAAATCTCAGAGTCTGTCTCGACGTCCGAGTGCATGGTCCGTGTTACAAAGATTACAATCGGGGGATTGTACAAAATAATCCGTGTTTCAATTTACAATCAGCGGGATCGTAAAGCACAAACAAACGGCACAACCATGCTCAAAATGTGATCATGGTCCGTGTTAAGAATACAGTCAAGCCACTGTTAGGCGAAGCTGTCCCCTGTCCGTTATTTACGTCGGGTTCTCTTGCTGATGGGTGTCGTCGGGGCTGTGTGAGTAGAGGTCTGCACGCCAACGCTCCTCTTACCTCGTAGCATCATGCGATGATGAAAAGCCGCAAAACACTCGCCCTCGTGAAGATGAACCCCGCACAGACTACATCCTTTGGACGTCTCAGACAGTCGTCCGCTCGCAGTGGTCTTACCCTCTCTGCTGCATACTTTACAGCATTTCTGCCGCCCCTCCAAACGGCTGACAACGTGCATCGGCTGATTTTGTGGATTTATGTACGAGGCAAGAGAAACAGTGGCCTCGACCTCTCTCACACTGGGCTGCGATCGCCCACAATAACCGCCAATGAGTTGTTTCCCGACACGCAGATGAAACATCTTATGGGTCAGCTTACTATCAGGGTGTACATGCTTGAAGCATATATATGCATTTACCAGGGCAACATCAATCAGGTAACATGCCAGATATGTCCACCATCTGTGGTTCTTGCGCCCAGTGTGAAAGTACTTGCGCTTCTGGTTGGCTCGGTCGACGCCTCCCATGTACCGGCGATAATTATACAGCGACAGAGGCACTTGTCGCTGCTCGTCTCCCTCCCCCACTGGCACGCACTGCAAGGGTGGATAGACCGTATTCAAGATCAGAACCTGAGCGTTACTATCCTGATAAGCAGTGATGTTAAGACGAGAGTCCGTTCTGGTCGTGGCTTTCATATCCCCAACAGACAGAGGAAGGCGCTTCCTCTTACCCGGCGGAATTAATTGAGGGGGCATGGTGCGACGATTACGGCGGTTAAAACTCCCGACCATGTAGATCCCGGTCTCCATCAGCTCTCTAGCAGTAACGACCGTGCTAAACAGGCTATCACAGAATAGGCTGTGATTATATCCACAGAATGGCTGGACCAGCTCCATCGTAATTCTTTTCACCACACCTCGCTCCTGCCGTCTCCCATCAGTCCGATCCCGAAATTTCACACCTAGGTACGGTGCAAAGTTAGCGATGTATGCAGTGGTGGAGTCGCACAGCTGCCATATCTTGAAACCGTCTCGATCAGGCTTATGCGGTAATCTCTGCTTAAATTTAGAACGGCCCTTAAATCGCACCATGCCCTCGTCGATGGAGATCTCTCTACCCATCTTATAATTATTTACGCACCTGTCAACTATGGGCTCCATCCATGGATTGATTTTATAAAGGGGATCCTCCTGACACCGACGTCGGCGGCGTGCCTCATCAGGATCACGATGTGGATCGTTCTCTGGGTCTGCCAGATGAAAGTATCGCATAAGCTGCTGAAAGCGACTGCGGGTAATCACAGTAGAAATACCCTGGTTTCTCAGAGGGATCGCTAGACCAATAATCCTCCACTGATGATTTACGGTCGATACCCATACAGACAAAGACGCCAATGAACGCCTGCACCTCTCGGTAGTCAGCGTTACGCCAGTATTTATCTATTTTCCTAGCGATATATCGCTGGTGGAATTTGGCGTATTTATTAGTCTCGTCCTTGGCCAATCTGATCAGTGTAGCTGGAATAAACTTAAAAAAGTAATCGATCTCACGGGAGTGGCTGGGCAAGGTGAGAGTCGGTCCTCTCTCATGGTCAAAATCGGTCTCCTCAAATATATTAGCATCGGTAGTTTCCGACATACGCCAGACAGGAGGGTGTCGTCCTCCGCCAACACAGCAGCAACGTCATCATCGTCGTCAGAGCTTGCCTCACCTACATACTGCCTGTCATAAAAGTCATCGTCCTCTGCCGCATCCTCGTCAACCTCCGAGTCGGACTCAGCGGTGATATCACCGTCGTCTGGGCGTCTGGGCCTGAACTCGCCCGTAGCGGCATCAAGGATCATATCTGGCTCAAAATCAGGTGGGCTATCCTGATAACAGACCCTCCGCACTATCTTTTTCGGCGGGGACATCGCAGCACACGAAACTATGGCAGGAGCAGGCTGGGCAGCCTCTGCTGATGACGAGGACTCAAGCTCTTTCGCACTGGGCACAGGAACCTCTCCTGACGCAGGATGAGGGCTCATGGTGCATGCAACAGGTGTTGTCTCTCCCGGAGCAGCCGGGGGAGAACCAATGGCATCAGCCGTCTCGTTACTCACTGTCTCACTAGCAGCAGCAGACGTAGTCTGTGCAGGTGAAGTATCTCCCACAAGAGCAGATGTAGTCTCTGCAGGTGAAGTAGTCTCTCCCGGAGCAGCCGGGTGAGAACCACTGGCAACCGGTGACCCATCATCATCCTCATCGGCAGAACGATCAGTCTTACGTTTACGCTTACCACTGGGTTTTTCAGCCGGAGATAGCTTCGCCTTACGGGAGCGTTTCTTGCCCGACTTCTTAGAACGTTTACTAGGGACATCACAACGATCGCTACCACTACCGCCCGGAGACTCTGCATCTTTGAGCTTCAGTCGTCTGCTCGCCTTCAGAAAACTTTTGTGGTCCGTCAAGCTCATGTCTGGAACAGTGTCGACAGACTAGCAGGTCCCACCCTTTTAAAGCCACAGGGAAACAAAGCCCTGGACATGATTGGACGCAGGGGTGTTTATATATGCATCCACCTGTTATTATAATGGACCTACGGCAATCAGTCCACCAACCGGCGCTGACATTCCTACCCGTCATGTAAATTGCCTGTCCGCACCATTTGATATGCTAATAATACTCATTTGCGATGCAAATCCCTCAAGTACTTAGCATAACATAGTCAATGTCATTAGCATCTCAACTTGACATTCCGTCCAGCTGGGTACGTGGCATGCGCACCTGCCACCCAAGGACGTTGGCCCAAGCCCGTGTTTAGTACGGGTGGGAACCCGTATCTTTAACCTCATGTCCCTTCTAAGTACGCCTGCGCAGGGCGTATTGTCATCCAAGTCGGTGACAAGCCAACCCGACAGATCGCCCATTAAGCAGTAATGGACTGGCCGTCTCGTTCTTGTACGGCAACGAACAGTGCTTCAGCGGCTTGTTTAGGTCATAACCGTCGCCTGCCGAGCGGCTTACCCAACTAAGGCGGTCAAAGATGAAGGATGCCAAATTGTCAACAGCTGTCTCGGCCTCGTCCGTTGGGCAAACATGGCTCCTTCAAATAACGTGGCCAGCACGTCTACGTCATCAGCGGTGATGACGACCCGTCATTGACGCCCGAGTGCGTAAAACTCGGAATATACCGACAGGTACCTCTACCTGAGTCGGTCATACTACGGTATAAACCAAACACAGGTCTGCCAACTCCCGTTAGACTCGGCCGTTAGCCGAACTTCACAGGGACAACATAGGCGTAACAAGTCGGTGAACAACGGTTCACGCACCTAACCGCAGCCGCCAAGTCGGTGAACAATGGTATCAAATTTTGAGGCCATGTTCGTGAATGGCAAGGCTGAGGCGGTGTGTTTTGTTGCACGGCTTGAACGTCTAGAGCCAAGTGCAGCCGACAACGTCCGACATCTGAGTGGGTAGTCTTTTCGAGAAGGTAACAAGTCGGTTAAAAGCGGTGGTTACCCTTCACAAATGTCGCTCAAGTCCGTTCGGATCAGTTCCATGTCAGGGACTAATCAAGCCGAGTCCGTCAAATCCGTCCACACTTCCCATCAATCAGGACCAAGTCCGTGATTTTCGTCTCGCACCATTGGCAAAAATTGCACCGCCAGCTGAGGCGGTCTTAGGCGGTTGCCTTACAGATTAGCGTTGCCGAGACGGTCAATTTCGGCCGCAATCTATGTGCCTCAGAGCCAAGTTAGCCCAAACTCCGCTAGAATACGTCACCGTGCTAACCTGCCAAGTACGCTACTCGTCCCCCCCAAAAAAACCAGTCCCCCACCGGGGTGGGGGACTGGCTGGGTAGCTTCCGCACCTTTCCCTGTCGTTGGACTCTCTGTGAACCCATTTCGAGAGCAAACGCCGTTCCTCGCCCAAAACCTGTCCTCGAACGACCCCTAGCGCGAGCAAGGGTTTGCTACACGTAGTTCCGTCGACTAGGCAGGAAAGGGGGTACCAAAAAGTAGCCCGATTTCCACCGCCTTGGCAGGATAACGGCCGTGGCTGCTCAGATTCTAGCTACACCGAATTTCAAGCGGATTTTCACCGACTTGGCAGGAAAAGGGTTAAGGTAATTTGAAAACATAGAGATACTGTAGGAGTTAGCTGTGCATAGTGCATGCATGCTTTGTATTTCACTGTAACCGAGCAGATTAATTCATGTGTCACCTCAAGATTATGGATGTGAAATATCTAACAGTATCCCACATCTCTTTCTTTCAATCCAAGCACCGGAAAAAGGCCTGGAAGTAAACATTCCTGGGCAGACTCTAAAAGGCGGGCTGAGAAATGTCACTATTCGATGGCAGGTTGGTTAACTACTCATACTTCTTGTGAGCTGTGTAGGTACTAGTCCTATTATGAATGAAGGATCAAACGTCATCAGGTCTCAGCTTGTGTGATCTTCTTGTTTACAAGAAGAAGCTGTTTATGTCCAAAAGTCATTTTGGATCAATCCCTGTTAGAAAATACAGCTCGTCAAGACATTGTTCTAGGACCCTGCGATGGGAAAGGATACAAGATTGGTCATGTGTTTAAAATCTTTTTTAACTGTGTCCTGTTTTCCATATACTGAGCTCTCTGATGGCTGCGCTTCCTTTCTTTTGAAACTTACACTGTACTGTGAATCACTAATAGTTTTTGCATGCTTCCCACAAATTACACCAGCTGCCAACGGTGTCCCCTGAAGGTATTACAATGTATGTGCCTTGAAAGTGAAAGACTTCAACTTTTGCTCAAACTGTCCTGAATGAAACTTTCAACCATTTTCTTACCAAATCAAGAATAAAATCAGGGGTCACCATGCAAAGGTTTGTTACTTGAGAAACAGATTACTTAACATTTACCGATATTTGAAATTAAAAATGGCTACCATCCCTGTGATAAGTCAGTCTATTGGCAAAATGTAATATGCGATTTACGAAAATGTAAGGCAGTGAAAATTGCTCAAACTTTCTTCAAGCAAACTTTCAATCATTCTCTTTCAAAAAGTCAAGGATACAGGGGTCACTTTGCAAACTCTGGTACCAAAGAAACAAATTATCCAATATTTACCAATATTTGAAATGCGAAATAGCTGCAATCCCTGTGTGTTGTCTCCACTGGGGAAAATAGAATTCCCGATTTTTCACAAAACATAGCCAGTGAAAACTATCTATTCTGTAAGCTTCAAAATGAGCCCAAACCAGAAGTACTAGGCCAAAAGAAAATTGTAAAAGTTGACCAGTCCAAGTATGTCCCACCAAGGTGCATTGTACCTTAATGAGGGAAACTTACATCTCATTATTCAGCGACTCACAAAGAGACAAGCAAGAGGCGAAATTACACAGTACAGGTGACAGTGAAAGATGAAGATGACCCTAGTAAAGCTGATATCATTGACATCCTTGATGGCAATGCTACTGAGTATACTCTACAAGGTCAGTACTCGCATATCATCCGCTTGTTAAGTAATTAGATTTTAAAAACACGATAATTTGTCAGAAATTTTGGACAACAAGGTACTAGTAATTCGCGGCAAGAGGATTTCGACAAACCAGGAGCAGGTTGGGATGGATTTCAAACGTAACCTCCAATCTCCCATTTGGCAATGTATAGTTCTTTCACTGAAGATCTTTACAAAAAATTACCGATGAAACACTTTCCCTTGCATGACAGATGTCAAATGTGTCATTGAATGGCTTGATCCTGTTTTAGCAACATCGATCAAAATGATTGAGATTTAAAAAATCTTAGTCAAACATTCAATATCCTTTCCATTACTAAATGACAGGCTTATTTTTCCACTATTCTTATGTGCAAATTAGTTAACACCAAATCATTTTGCTGTGTACAGTGTATTTTATTTTTGTTCTTTATTCAAGAATATAAGAGATCAATATGTAACAAATTAAACATTTTAACACTGATGAATATCAGAACATTTAAAGGTGAAGAATTTGGTTTGAAAAATGCATGAGGACAAATAGAACAGAATTTGACCTGCAGTGCTCAGATTTTTTGGTTTTTCAATTAGGTAGTGCAGTGAGCGTGAAGTCTAAACCTCTGCCCACACCTTGCAGTTGCACATTAATTTTTATTTGCTGCATAGAAATAACAGTGTATGCCTCTGAGAGCATTGTGCTAGCAAGTTGTTCATTTGTTGTTTGCTGCCCATTGCCTATGCAGATACATGTAGAGTATAGAAATAACGGGCGACGCGCTGACCATTAACGTTTATTTGTGGGCAAGGGCAAGAGGAAAGCCAAAAATTAACGGGCGAGGCTTGCCGAGCCCGTTAATTTGGCTTTCCTCGAGCCCGCGCCCATAAATAAACGTTAATGGTCAGAGCGGAGTCTGTTATTTCTATTATATTATCAGCGAACCCAAGAAAACCGTCAAAATTTCCAAAAATTTCAGGAGCGAACGACAACTGGGCCCCAGAAACTGAGCAATACGCGAGCACTGTCACGCACGCTGTACAAAATTGGCAAATCCGGAGATGTTTTCAGAAAAAAGTATCTCAACTTGACCTACAAGTGCTACATTTTATTTTGTGTTTGATTATGATTTATGTTTGAGCTGTAAGGTTATGATACTTTGAGTTGATAATATTATTATTCATATTCACGGGCATGTAAACAAACCATTACTGTGTAATTTTGGTCAGTCACGTGGTTCAGCTCCACCAACCAAAGTGCCGCGGGCAGAGCATGGTAATATAATACGGTATATACAACGCCTGACCTGCACAGTGTCTTTGAAGTTTGCTACATTCCGGTAGATTTTGTAAAGTTCTTTCTACTGCTGCCCTTTCTTTTAATGCACACATTTTGCAGAACCGGCCAAGTTAGCTGCATTGTCCAGCAGAGCGTAGCTCCCCTGTGCAACTTTCCTACAGACAGTGCCATTCCTACCGCCTGCAGTGCGCTTATGCATGTGTACATATCAGCTGCAAGCCTGATTGATTTCTCATAAGGGTTAGCTACAATATTGTACAGTGTAATTTTGACTGCTGTTGAAAAGAACTCAAAACCACATTATATACTTGTTCAGTTATCATGAAGACACAATTGTGACATCCAGTTGTAATATTTATCACCGTGCATTACAGGTCTTGAAGTGCATAAATCCTATATCGTGTCAGTAAGAGCTCTGAATACAGCCGGACCATCTCCACCATCATTCATCAGAATTGTTGACAAAACCCAGGGTAAGTTTCACAAAATGAATTTAGTCTCACTTCCTGCTTGCAGGTTTGTGTGCATTTACAACTCTTATGAAAACTGGTTCAATATATGAGTTAATTAACTCTGAAATTAAAATCTTTGTTAAGATATCCGGTGCCCCAATTATGAATGTTTTTGATATTTAACCATGTCATTATTCTTACAAGCCCATACTACAAGATGAACTGATAATATTTACTTCCAACCATTGTCTGTGTGTTAATCCCAGTGAAGTAGTATATGTACGTATAAATCAAGTTATATGCGGACCTGACTATCTGCAGATCAAACTGTGCTGCATTGTATTGAACCCTTTTTTTTCGTAACATGATATGCTTCATTGTATGTGTTGTACAGCGAAATAATATATCAGGAAGTCAGATGGATGCCCTGTAAAGTTTATAAATCATCTTTCACTTCACTTTTGGCGGATGACCTAAAATTTGATATCATAAACAGGAAAGGAGACAAAAGTATAGTAAATTGTACCAGTGTTAACCCTGCCCATTTGCAAAATTCTCAAATGGAACTACTAAGCTTTGCAACGGATTTATCCCCTGACTAGGGATGAAACGTTTTTAATATATGTTTGCATATCACCTTGTAATCGATATGTAAATACTTGTACTGCATACTTGAATAAATCCAACCAGTTGATTGTATGCCTTGCAATCTGTCTTCAGCTGTGAGTTTCAGAAGCCTGAATTTTAATTTCTAAAGAAATCAGAAAGGCAATTGTAAGCTTAAGGTATAGACACACGTTTAATTCATTTTTACAGAGATTTTGGTTTTATTTCAAAATTGGAGTCCGTACCATATGATCTTTACATGTTGAAAAATGTCGAGACAATATTGTATTAAGAAATGCTTAAAATACTAAGAAAAATATATTTTTTTGCAAACTACGCGTACTGTTATATTCGGTTGTCTTAACTGTGTACGGATTAGTTAGGATAGCGACGCAGGGTCAACAGATTATGTTAATTTTTCTGATCTTGTCCGGCGCGCATGCGCATACTTTCCACTGTCCTGTGTGCATGACGTTCAATAACAATGGCTGCCGTACTAGTGACAAGCGGAAGGCAGAGACGCGTAAAACGTAAGCGTGGTCGAAAGAAGAGAGTAAGTAAGATCATGGACCAGGCTACCAGAACAAAACTCAGATTGTCTGACTTAGGGTCGTACTATAGCAACGTGGCAGAAGATGAGATGTCGGACACGAGTCTTTCTTCCGACGAGGAAGCTGGTTGATTATCAGATTCTCTCCACTGAAGTGAGTTCTCAAGCGTGAAAGTCAGCGACAGAGTCTGTCTACCACAGAACGCTCATTCCGATGCGAAGGTCGGCGATAAGTGAACAAATTTGTGAATGAAACTGGTGGACGTGTCAAGCGATGCGTATGCATAAATTTTCATCTTCCAGGGCCCGGAAACTGAACAGGCGCACGGGCCGAATGACGAACTTGAACAGTCACTGCATTCCGTGACGCCGCGATGTCGAAATCAGTGTGTGCACTGAGACTCTCGCAAACGCAAAATATCGCAATTCGCCTCCGACGGGCGTAAAATATACTTCTAAACCGAAGAGAAACGGATTGATAGAGCTTGAACACCGTTTACAGTTACGGTAACAAGCTTAGACTCTAATTTGAGAAAAAAACAGATTAGCCGTAGCAGTGTTTGTTATGTAAATAAACCGCCCTCATTACTCGTACATCTCAACAGTTTGTGTGGGTTTTTCCCGATTTTCTCGCTATTTATGATCGTCGGAAGGGTATTTGATGTAAAATACAAAACATCTAGTCTCCTGCTTGATGCAAGTTCGTGAACATGAATATAAATCGCCCGGAAAGTCATATCAACGATTGATTTTTGTACGTATAGGGGTGTTTACACAAATCTTTGATTATCTCTCTTCAGATTTTGGCCTGACAAGTGTAACTTCAAAAGAAATTAGGTCGGAGTAGGGTGCACAGATCGGTCTGATTTTTTACCAGGTCACAGAAGCAATACATATCTGTAAAACTGTGTCTCAGATTTTCGGTAAAATTTTTGGAACAAGAGAAACTCTTGCTGAAGTGAACGAAACCCGGTAATTTATTCAAAAACCCAGAGTTGTTACTTTCACACCTTATTGTGCTGAAACTAAAGGGAATAGAAAAAATCTGGGACACTGTTTTTTCCCCAGAGTACTCAATTGTTGATTTCTGTTCAAAGATCTCAAGTCGGCATAGTCCTTGCCGACCTAATTTTTTTTTGGTAAAAAAACTCAAAAACGCATATTTTTGAGAGAAATGGACACAGACACAGAGATTTCGGAAAATATACATATTTTTCATAATGTTGATATATAGGGCTAACAGAAAATATATAATGTGTGGGGTCCAAAAGTGAAATTTATTGAGAAAAAGTGAGTTTAAAATAAGTATCCTCTAACGTGTGTCTATACCTTAAGTGGGAACTGCATATTGACTAGCGCCCTCTATAGTCCACACCTGTAATCATCAAACTGGAAACATGCTTCTGCATGAATGGAATCAAACTGTCAGAATCATGATATTTTGGCCTGAAGAATTTTACATTGAAGCAGTCATTTACAATCCAGCTGTGTACCAACGGTCAATATAAACCAGAATTTCTAGATGATCTTCTCCCAGTGGAGGATGCGCACAACTCCAAGCTTCAAAATGAGCCCCCACAAGTGGTAGGCCAGAATAATATTATAAAACTTTTAGTGCCCGAATATCTGTCCCTGAGGTGCAATTTTCTACCCTAACAACTCAATAAACAAATCAAATTGTTTTTAACCATATGTCAGTGAATCTTTGGCGCTGTTAAAAGTAAATAAAAAGTACAAATTGATGCAAATTGTGTTTAGGAGCAGTGCATCAGTGTCTGTTTCTGTGAGACCATATAGAGATACAGATATCATTGAATATCCCCTCTCGACAGCACCTGGACCACCAAGTATCACAGAAGCTAAAAACTTGACTGAGAGCAGCATCTACATAGCATGGACAGCCCCCAGTGATCCCAATGGCATCATATCAAATTATGTGCTGTCTTACATCGGAAATTCAGGAAACCCTCAATGGTAAGATCAATTTATAATTTTCAATTGATGGTAAAAAAAAAATGTAGTGCCTTCACATGCTCAGTATGTGGTTGTATGCTCTTAAAAGAAGTGAATTGCGAGTACATTCATAGACGAGAGGAATGCATGTTATTTGTTGACTTCATACCTTATCAACCAGGGAGGTCAAATCTGTTGATTCCATCAGGCCATTCTCCGAGATACTGGTTTATATTTAATAAAATTTTAAATTGAATTTTCAGCAAGTAAGGAATTAGCAATGAAATTTCAGGCATTCTGTTTTTTGCCCCTTTATAACTGATAACATTTCGATTGAATAGAATATCATATATCTGCAAAGGCAGGGCTAGGGCTTGATATCAAAAGAGTTTCCCTAAAGATAGTTGACTGTGAGTAGAAAGAGATGTTTTTTTGAATCACGGCAATATTCTTTGTACACAAACACAAAACGCAACACCATTTTTATCTGAATGAAAATCTAAAGGCATGGATGATTGCCATTTTTCTCTATTTCTTCAAAAAAAATATTAATAGATACAGCCCCTATGTTTTGCCAATTGTACCTTTCAACAGAAATTTTGAATTTAGGAGAAATTTCTATGAAGTGTTGCATTTTAAAACTTTGCAACATATCAGCAGCATGTATTGTAGTTGAACGTGTTGCAGTTGATTTTTCGCCTATAGTTATGTGCTTTGCCATTCCTTCCAGAAGGAAAGTCAAAACAAATTATTTTACAGGAAGTCTCGTTGTTCATTGTAGGAAAACAATCACCATAGAGGACAGTGTCCACAACTATACGGTCGGAGATCTCCTTGCGTATGTGCAGTATGAGTTTAAAATTCAAGCTAAGAATGAGCTTGGCTATAGTGACAATTCTAAGGCTGTTCGCCTGTACACCAAAGAAGGAGGTAAGGAATTTTTCTTTAAAGTAAGTGGTTTGTCCAAGTTCAAGAAACTTTCAAAAGTTATCTTTTAATAGCTATTTTAAACTTAGTCTTGTATTAAAACCTTATTTTCTTGGTAATGTAATTCTAATCCCATTGTTTTTCACCCAACAGTTCCATCTGCCGCACCAAGGAATCTGACTTTACAATCCATTCCAAGTAACCCTACGAGTCTTCAAGCAATATGGAAAGCTCCCTGTGTTGAAGATAGGAATGGTATAATTCTCAAGTACAAACTGTCAGTCTGCCCCAGTTTGTCAAATGGTACATGTTCAGGTGAGTCATAAATGTTTACTTTACATTCAGAGCCATTGTTTATTTTTACAGTAAATAATGATTTTGATACAAAACTTGCACCTTTCTTCTAATATCCAATTCAGATTATGTTTCATATAGCACTAGGGAAATGAAAATCAGTTTGTTCTGAAGTTTTGGATTAGAAATTTCTTTTGCTAGACAGGTAAAGTCGCCATTTTATCATGTAGCCTGGTGGATAATTGTAGACCTTTGAGACAAAAGCATATAAAGCTATACCTGGCATCTAGCATAGACCAGGATCATTCAACTCGCATCACTGCTGACCGTTGATTTAACATAAAAGGACATAAAAAAGGAAAGTTAGCGTTCAGAATTTTGCAGAGAAAACATTACTGTAGCAAAGATTAAAAATGATAAAACAAGATGTGATGTACAGGAGCTTCGAACTTTAACAATCCTCATTCGTCGTCAAACATTTCTACCTTTAAAAATTTGAACAGGTCAAGACATCACCACGGTAACATACAAGGTCAGCGATCCCCAGTCTTTAAAGTCCAGTAGAGAATGGTTGTCCTTTGAAATCAGTGGCCTGCAACCAAACTCAGAGTACGCTGTCTCTGCATCGGCACTGACTGCTGCTGGAGAGGGACCGGCCACTGGTTATGTTTCACAGAGAACAAGTATTGGAGGTAAGTTAGTTGTATTCCCTTCTGTCATCAACAAATTTTCAGGGATTCTATGCATCTTAAAGGTCAGATGTGATTTGGACTCTCTAAAGTACCTACAGTATTGTGATCATAAGTACAATGAGAACAAAGTTTAGCTTTATTAGCAAAAAGGTTTAAAGTTTCAAAAATACTCTGTGATAAAAGTTTGTTGCCAGGTACGTGTCTCTACTTTAGTCATTGTCATTTAGTGAATCTTTATGGTTGCTCTTAAGAAAAATAGTCATGTTCCACACCAAAATTCCATAGGTCAAAATCAAAGTCCATGGGTCAAAACCAAATTCCATGGGTCAAAATCAAATTCCATGGGTCAAATCAAATTTACATAGAACTACAAAACACACAAGAGTAACAAATATTTCACACAAAACCTGAATAACAAAGTCAGCCTTCTTGAAGAAAGATGTGTAGTGCCTTGCCCTTGACAAAATAACAACCAAGAGAACTATACCAAATGTCTTCTTAACACTAGATTTAACAGGGTGTGACTTCAAATCATACATGGAAACAGTATTACCTTTCTGACAGCAATCTCTTGTGTTCTTCCAGTCGCTTTCAAAGGTGTTAACAGTTTTAAGGGAGAAAATGTCGTATTTTTTTCATTTTAGCTCCAAGAGACGTTCCAGATGATGTGAAACTTGTATCATCTTCGATAACAGACACTGAAATGACCATCACCTGGACACATGTGCCAAGTTACAATGTCACATCAACTGGGTATGAAGTGATAGCTGTTCCACAGAACAACACTCTGCATTGCAGGCCTTGGAAAACTCACACTACCGACTCAACAATCACGATTAAAAACCTCTGTGGTTATGAAACCTATAAGGTTGTCGTCAGAGCGTGTAGTGATGCTCTCATTGCGGATCCATGTGGTGATAAATCAGAACCAGTGTATGGCAGAACTGATATTGGATGTAAGTCCATCTACTGTCATTGGAACTACAGTGGTTTGCATTGACACATTGGCATTAGATGAACTAGACATATTGTCTAAATTGAGGTGTTGCCAACACTGCCAGGTGCAATTATCAGCTAAGAGGTAATATGAGTTGATCATAAAGGAAGCCTGCAAAGTTTGAAACACTTGTATGTCTAGTAGGAGGTCAGACGTAGTCAAGACAACTCCACCACATATGTCCACACGCTGTCCAAGTCATATCACTTGCTTTCAGGTGTAGTTGTTTTGACTACATTTGACCTCCAGCAAGACAATGTTTCAACTTTGGCAGAATTGATTTCTCTGTGATCGACTGGAATTACTGCTCAGCTGATACATGTAATTACACCTGACAGTGTTGGCAACACCTCAATTTAGACAATAAATCTAGTTCGCATACAGTAATGCCAATGCATCTAGGCAGACAACTGTATGATTGTTGTGCCTGTACTTGTACATGTGAAACCATGACTTTTGCACTTTGCATTTTCAAACAACTGTATGGGACATAGTACGTTAAAAGTACACAACCAAAAGCTTGGAATCCTAATTGTTGCTTGTGAACAGATGCCATTATGCATTTACAGTTTTAGTCACCAATGAAGCAAGAGTTCAGAGTGTGGACTTCATGATTAGGCATATGACCACGTAATCTAAACATTTTCACTCTGTTGTTCACATTACATGAATATGTACACCATTTGTTATGTAGATGTAGGTCTGTTTTACGCAGAGATGTGAAACCATGATCCAATGCCAGTGAAATTACATGTAGTTATATTGTGTTAGGACATTGAACATTGTCAGAAAAAACTTTTATGTAGGACCATTTGCCTGATTTCCATGTAAGTTGATTTGAAGTGAATCCTGAAAATGGTTCAGTAGTTTTCATTTGAGGTATATGCGCCTCAAAAATGAAAGACTGTAAAATGAAACTTTAAACCATTCTCTTACCAAATCAAGAACAAAATTAGGGGTCTCCATGCAAAGTTTGGTACTAGAGAAACAAATTAGCTGTTAAAATTTACCGATTATTTGAAATTCAAATTGGCCCCATCCCTGGGGAAAAATAAAATTTTCTGTTTTCAAAAGACATAGACGTGATGTTTTTAATCCGAGAGCTTTAAAATGAGCCCCCATGTGGTAGATCACAAAAGAATTTAGGAACATTTGAGAGCCGAAACATCTGTCCACATGGCATATACTACCTAATAGTGGCAAAATCAATGACAGTGAACCATGAAACATTATACTCATGTTCACACATATACAGAAAAGATGCCCTGACAAAGCTTTGCTATGAATTGGAAGGTTGGCGATATAGGACAGATTACCTATACAACTTTTACGCAACTCATATGTGCATTTAAGACCCTTTTTGCAGTATTTTCATCATTTTACTTTCACACTAAAATTCATTAAAATAGATCTATTAAAGGATGTGCTAAGAAGTGTTTTCAACCACAGACTTGAACTGCATGTGCAAGTTTTGATAAGATTAGTATCCAGTACCCCTCTGAGACATGTCAACATCACAGTGAATATGTAAAATATGCTGGATATTGTCACTGTAGTAGCTTCATAGAAGCTCAAAAAACAACATGACGACATCAATTTGAGCACATGGCACTGAAAAATGTTGCATCTCAGATGTTGTATTCTATGTTCTTTCTGTAATGTGGCCAGCTTTTGACCAAAGCAGGATATTTAAAATGAAATGATAACTTGTCATTTTCTTTCTGTCTCAAATGGTTGCCTATTGTTGTGATCGGTAGAATTCAAAGAGTATGTGAGAAAATGGCAAGAGGCTGTAATGACAAAATATAACAAAGAGATGCACTTTATGAACTTTAAAATATGATCAAATGGACACATATAATATGAGTATAATTTATTTTTCATCTTTTGACCATTTTACATCATCAGTTTGTTTCTTTCTCTTCCCCTCCTTCAGTACCAAGCAAACCAGTAAATGTGAGAATGAAAGAAAGTGACAGTGCATCCATGTTGAAGCTGGAATGGAAGCTGCCAGATAGGTTTGTGTCTTATTATGCATGTTCAAGAACTTCAAGTATTGCAGCATCCTGTTTTCATAATTATTTTGAAATTTGATTGACAGGGTTTCTCTCTCTGTCAGGTATCTTTGGTATCGTCTTAGTCATTGTATTTCTAAGAACCTCATCTTTTTATGTGAAAAAAAATCTCTTCAAACTCTGCCTCTGTAAAGTGCTACGATATTACGTTTACATATTCCTTTGGAATGGAAAACTATGTAACAGTTGATGTTATTCGTAACATGAAGCCTGAAAAGTCTATTTGAGGACCAAAGGTTTCCAGACTGATAGCTAGTGCATTACAAATATAAAGTTTTACCAATTAAGAGCACAGTGTCACCACTTGCATTTTGCCACATTGCCACCTGCAATATGTGATTGCGCCATATGTATGGTATTGTCACTTGTGTTTAAGGTAGTACGCACCAAGAAAATGAAAATCTTAAACTTTTGCCAAAACTTTCCCCAGGAAACTTTCAACCATTCTTTTTAAAAACTAAGAAAATAAATAATAGGTCACCATGCAAAGTTTGGTACTAGAGAAAGCAAATTACCTAGTAACATTTTCGGATGTTTGAAATTCAAAGTGACTGCTATCCCTGTGTTACGTCTATGGGCAAAAGTAACAATTTGATTTGTGAAAAACTGAGACACCTTTTAAAATGAGCCCCTACAAGTAGTAGATCAGAAATTATTGTAAAAATTAGAAAGTCAGAATATCTGTCCCCAAGGTGCATACTACCTCAAACCACTAGAGTTTCTTGTTGCTATACTTTTTATGTTGTACAGTTGATGCGTATCACATGAATTGGTTGTACATGTATCTGTAAATGTTCAGCATGGATATATGAAAACTTCCTTTACTCTTTAAGTAAAAAATAATCATCTGTCATTGATATGAACAATATTTCTGTACTACCCTGAGAACTGTGTTGTTACTTTGTATTATGAGTTGATTTCCGACTTAAGTAAATTCTTCTTTATTTTTGACAGGAGAGACTTCGTCTTGTATTGCTACAGATTTCAAAAAGAACTTTAGAAAGATCAATTTTGAACTCTTATGCTGGTATTTATATTTCTAGACCAAATGGACCAGTTGAAAGTCTCCAGTATGCAATATTTTGCTCTGTGGGAGATCAAAATATGACAGAGATGATGATAGTTCGTGACAAGCTGGAAGCAGAGGTCGATATTGATTGTGGCTCATCTCTCACAGAAGATAATGTGGCAGCCAAGTGTCAGGTGGCAGCATTCAACAAGAACGTGAGAGACAGAAGTCAATATGGGATTGCTGACAGGGAGCAGCTGGTGTGCTATCATGCACAAGGTAACTTCCCATAAAAAGACAATGATTTTGAATATCAGAATGAGCAGGCTTGGATAATCAAGAGTTGTTTTTATGAAGTCTTGCAGTAGCAAGTTTGTTGTACAGTTTAGTTGTGCCCTGCAAATAACTGGATTCACAAGTATGAAGGGCACCTAAGGACAGACTTGTTTCTCTATGGAAAGTAGAGTTTATACAATTTCTAGATCAAACAGTTATAAGAAAATTGTGATGACTTTTCTGACTGTATTCGTTTTTCTCGGAACATTTGGTTTTGTTTTACAGTGTGGATATATGTCGTTGCAACAATTACTGCAATCATCATTTCCCTCGTGTTGGTGCTGTGTTTGCGTAAAGCATACAAGTTCACCAAGAAACATGGAGCGTGGAGTAAAGTTGCATTACCCTACAAAGCCTGGATGGTGAGTAAATTTAAGAAATAACCCCCAACCCCCCATTTAAGTGAAAAAATGCAATCAAAAACTATGATTTGGTCAGCAAGTTATCATATTCTGATATTCCATAATGCTGACACGTTGTTGGAACTGAAATCATGTAATAATACCGTATGTTATATGCAATACCAATGTCAATACTTTTTGAGTTGATGATTTATTACAAGGAATTATTCCACATTTTCTCACCGTGACTCTTGTCCCATGTATGTGTTATTTGACAGAATCTCTTTGCATACACCTGTCATGACAGTGAACACTGCACAACCCAGTGAGTTGTTTGATTTCACAATCCAAGCAATCAAGTTGTATTACCATACACTGTAAGGTCAATGTCCTTCAGTTTATAGGAGTAAATGCATATGCGTTATTGTGAAACCATGTTCTGTTGAGGCGATTTCACTCGACCTCATGTCTGATTTACAAACATTGCACACAGCGAGGAACCCATGATATATATATTGACACAAACAACAGGAAGCCTCATAAAACAGATGCTGTCACAACCAAGTAATCTGGCCAACAGCTGATACACCTGAGATTCAAAGTGAAGTTTTAGCTTCGCAGACACTATATCAGTGAGGTCAAATAAAATAAGCCATGGCTAGGAAAAAATACCCCTGGCCTGAAGTGGCCTCTTTCAAAAAATGTTCCCAGACATGAACTATTTAACCTAATGTAATGTAAACACGTATTGTGACTGAAACTGTGCAATTGCAAAGCCTTCACAGATAAATAGAACCTTTATTCTTTCTTAGTTCAGATCCTTTTCAGCTCCTTTGAGTCAATTAATTTGTGATATTTTGCACTTTTTTGCTCTTCAGGATGAGTCTGGGGGGTCTGGAGATGTGTTGGTTAATTTTCCTGAGGAACGCGAGTCATATGATATCTTACAGTCTCCCGGAAAAGAAACTGATGAGAAGGGAGAAATTGACAAGATCAGCTGTAACTCTGATAAAGGAGTGGATCTGGAAAGATTGCCTGATGGCGTCAATGTTTCAAAGAAAAATGAAAGTAACAGAAACGGGACTGATGGTAAGAATATTGATTCTGATCAGAACTCAGAAAGACATGATCACAATGACAAGCAAGTGCTTACAAACCCATCAGCTGTGAAAGAGGATCCAGAAGACTACTCTCAAATGTCAGAGGTCAACAGAAAGTCGGTGTTGCCACTCCCATTGAAAATTCCGACACCTCGGTCAGATAAAGCCATAGGAGAAGTTGGAGATTACAGCATGTTGACCAACAGTGGGGGCATCCGCCTTCCCATATCCTCACATCCCAAAGCAACCATTGATGAAGAAATCCCTGAGACAGTGCCAGTCGTCCATGAAGACACAAGTGATTCCAGCATCATGTTGTTGTCCCTTCCCAATGAGGACTTTCCGAGTGTTGGGTTCCAGATCCCAGGGCAGCAAGCACACGGAAATATTGAGAGGATTCCACAGAATTCGTCCCAAGCGAGGCAGGCAGAGTTGGATAACGAAAGTCCACTGAACAGTTACTGCAAGGTGACACAGAGTGAAGCAGGTCGTGGCAACAATTCCGTTCTGATCAACCAAAATGGTCCCGACAGTGGCAGGATCAACAATTCCAGCTCATCAATAAATGAATACACAACACTTGGAGAATTTCAACACAGTTCACAGCCAACAAGGAACAACGAGAGACCTGAAAACCAGGCAGCTGCTAGCAGAGTGGATTTGCCAGGCACCATGACATCTGAAGATAGACAAAATGACAATTCTGTCGGTTCAGCCAGTTGTCTTACTCAAGATAGTGTTAGACCAACCGATGGCTACATCAGTCCACCAACACCTCCAGCAAGTGTACTGCCAACAGCAACACAAGAAGGAAATGCACGGGGCCCTGTCATTGGCCCTGTCAACAGTGACTATGTTCAAGTGGAGCTGTGTCCTGGAGAGAAGCTGTCCAACAGAAGTGCCGCTGAACCTACAGCCGCCGCAAGAATGCAGGACAGCGCAAATGTCTTCCAATCAAATGATTATCTACCGCTAGAAACATTACCAAAAGGAGCCGTTGAGCAGAATTCAAGCAGTCAAGGTGTTACTGCCAGTGAAAGCGGTAGTGCCCATTCACAGGAATATGTTGGTCAAGATGCAGTTGGTGAAATTCGGGGGCTGCCAAATTTAGAGGCAGATTCCTCTCTTCCTTATGTCACTGACTTTGCATCAGTGGCGATGCCCAATAATGCTGTAAAAAGAGAGGACACATTGCAGTCCCTGCAGAAGTTCAGCCCATCAGATGACAAAAGTGTCCCACCAGCACCAAATGCGAACAAAAGTTTAGAATCAGAAGAATCTGATCATGTAGAAGTGAACGGTGGCCTTCAGCCTTCCAGTCTCAGTGACGTTGTGTGTTTTGACCCAGTCAGTGACCAGGAGATAGCCTCAGATGAAGAGGAAATTGAATCTGATGAATCCGATCGTCTTGTCACGACAACAGAGATGGATGGTTATGTATGATGTCAATCATAGATATTAAGAGATGTTTATAGAACGTATGGTAGATCCTGAATGTAGACATACATGTAACAGCCGAAGATACCAAACTAGATGGCACAGTTGCAAGTCAACAAGTAACCTAAATGAAGAAGCTGGTGAAATCAGTGAATCAACAGATACATGTTGGCTTCAAGATATTAGGAAGACGTTGTGCTAGGTCTTTCATTAAGAGGAATCACGCTTTTATCTCACTATGGAGCACTGGAAAACGCACCGTACCACTTTCTTTAAAAAGTGTTCAAAAGTTATAAACTTGCCATTGCAGACAAACTGACCAGGAACTTTTGAATCAATTGTGCAAGAGAGCTAGCATACGTGATCAAATGATCAGATAACTCTCTGACTATTTATCTGTCTGAAAAGACAAAGTGTGTTCTGGCCAAGATACCATGACATTCATGCACTTACTGGACAATGATTAGCCTATAACTGACGATACCTTTCTAGGAATACAGCTACCTGACGGTGTACCAGTATATTGGGTAATTTCTATTCCCATATTTACTGCAAGGATAATCAGCCCACTCTACCGGTAGTTACTGCCACAAACTGACCATTAACTTTATTTGCAAGATTATGGTTGCTTGTGGGCTGTCCAATTCACACTTAGTATACAGACTCAACCTGCCACGTGATGAAGAACTTAGAAGTTATTTAGCCTGGTTGGAGACTTGTGTCCATACAGGGGACGTTCTGTACGCAAGTTGTCCTTTAATTCCTCAAAAGCCGTGTACATACACTTTAGTACCATTAGCAATAATTGCAATAATCTTTTTCGTTTAGAAATGCATGCACCATACGCTTTATGTTAAGAATAGGTGCACCAACTTTGCCGCATACTGAATGAAGACAATTTCATACAACACTTGTAAAGGTCAAGAGCATCTATCAAACCTATGCTTGGGGTTGAGAAATTCTTATCCACTTGTTTCCGATGTATACTCTATGATGCATGTCTGATACATGTCTATAATTGATTCTACATGTAACTCACATGTGAAAGTGCATCTATGTGCATACATGTACATGTACAATGTAATTCAGAAGACATGTTAAATGTTGTAACTTTGAAAGTCATTTCTACATTTAACAGACAATTTATTAATGTATTTTATAATATATGCTAACATACTCAAAGAATATTTCCATTGTACTTATAGAAGTATTGCTACTTGAAATTAATATCTACCAACTTCGTATTTGACTAGAAAATTTGTTTACTTGACAAATGATAACATATGATGATGTTAGACTATAAAATTTGTTTTGCAAATGATGAATTTGAGGTAAGAAAAATCAGATATATACCGTATTTACAGGGTGCGATATCCACAATTATGTCATATCGGTATATTGATGGTGCAAATATTGATTGGTCAAAATGTGAAAAGAACTGTTGTATATTCGCGATGTACCACAGTTGGCACGCGTGTGAACTCTCGGCAAGCGCAAAAATCCTTTTTAACAATTCATCCCAGAATTTTAATATTCTGTCAGGATATAATAGTAATAAAGTACACCTAGTGATGGTGTACCACTCAATTTTGACCAGTCCACTTTATGTATGCACTAGCATTCGCTCATACATATATGTCATGAACTGGTCAAAATCTTACGTTGCATGGTATACCGTCTGTTGGTAAATTGCATAAAGTATTTCACAAACATGTAATTCTATTCAGATTTCAAGTAACATAATAACAAATGAAGTTGCACAGATCCTTCTGGACAATTTGATTATTTCAGCATTATGAAATCTTTTACATAATATAAAATTGCTCTCACAGTTTCTTGTATACGATGGTAACTTTTAATCACCTTTTTTGACTCAAAATGCTGAACTCTGACATTTGAAATATCAACACTTCTTGAATATAGCAGACATAAACTAATTTTATGATGTTGTCAAACATCAGTATTGAATGATGTTAATGTTAATCAGCTGAAAAGAAACTAAATTTTACCGACATTTCTGGTAGTGAAGCCATGAAATAATACATGTCCACGGCATTATTTGCCCAGAACATTTTCTTTTTCAAAATATAACACAATGGATTTACATCTTTTTGTATAGCCAAAAGACCAAACCCATGAGAAAAAAGTTCTTGCCTGGCCTTCAATTTATTTCCATGCATAGTGCACATTGCTTTACAGTGTAGCTGCAATTTCAAATTCTTTCTACTTGAAATTCTCAATATGCATGTGTACATTTATATATAAAACAATACAATGGAATTTTCATATGGTGCAATTTCTAGTTTTGCAAAGCGAGATTCAAGATTAAATCTCATCATGACCTGGCCCTGTACATTTTTCTAGCTTGTTGAGGTACTGACAAGCAGGGACTGTGTCATCTTTCTGAGTGAATATTTCCAAGAAATGTCAATGGTGGCATTTTTAAATTTTCTATGTGTATATTTCTACTGTGTGACAGTAAGATACATATTCCTGTTATTAAATATACCTGCCAAAAGTAACAATGTAGTTTGTACCACAGTTATCAGTCAAAATATTTCTAAGGAATATGTTTCCTGTTCTAATTTACAGTCTATTTATTAAGAGAATACTAAATCTAAGCTGTTCAAACCTCAGTACATAGCTAGGCATTTTAGCAATCTTGTAAAGGCACTGACTGATGGTATTAGCAGAGGTGTACATCTATATTTGTCTTTCTGTGATAGTGTTGTGTTTGTTCGGTACATGCACGTGCTGGAAGGGTGTTCCGTGTTTAACAAAAAATCACTCAGGTGGTTTTTGATCCTCTAAAATTATTTGGGGTGAATTGCAGTCAATGCTATTAAAGATCGGGATACTGATCATTCTAGACACATGGCATACAATTCATTGGTTTATCATGGCTGTTTTTATGTTTTTATTTGTAATGAAAGTACAGATGACTTGCACGCCAGGTCATTGGTAAAGACAGTTGCCTATCAATATACTGTCTTTGTAAGGCACAAACCATTAGAACTGGAAGGGTGGTCAGAATGCAGATTTTCTAATTATGTTTGCTTTGCATGTAATTGTCATGTAAGCCTTGTTCTTATCGTGTGTATGAAGAAAGATAATGTACACAAATATTTGCAAGTTCTTTTGTTTGTATGTTTTGTAAAATGTCAATGTCAATTGTTTCAGTCAGAAGGTAAAATATCAATTTATATAAAAGATATTCATTTTTTATACTAACAGCAAAGGTTGTTGAATTAAATGGCACTTTTCTTCAAAAAAATTTTTTTAAAGGACAATGTACCGAGAAAAGGAGATTATCCAAGATGAATTTCAGATCAGCTGTGTTTGCTAAGCTGAAAGACTAAGTTTACAGACTTGGCTAAAAATTCATGAGCTTTGTCCAATAACAGTGTATTCATCCACCAAAGTATGCAACTCAGAAGCCATCAAGTCTAAAGTTTTGTGTTCAAGAGAATATTTTATTTCAAAGTAGTTATATCCCCAAATCAGTTTGGGTGAGTATATTAATGAGATAAATCAAACTGCCGCATGAATTTGTATTTTATAACTGATTAATCCAATGTACTTTTTGTGTCAATTTAACAATATAATCAATAGACATATAAATAAAGAATGCATGTTTTAAGTATTTGTGTCCACATTGTAGAGTGTGTTCTGTGTTTGTCTTGTATGGGTATATAGGTGAGAGATGTGCATATCTGAAGAATTACGCTTTTTCATTGTATGACAGGCACAACTTGCTTGCTAGGGCATTACTGTTTGGAGTAGATCTACACATCAATTCCTATCCATAGTTAACTCAGCTTCCAAACCGAATCAAATACCTCAGAGTTCATATTATCCTTTCTTGGGTGAGTCCCATTCTACACTTGAGAACATGTATCATGATAGCTTTGCCAATAATTCACAATAAATACAACAAATATCAATTAGGTCATTACAAGGGACTTGCATACGCAACCCAAATATTTATTCACTGACAAATTAATCAGTTCAGAGGACTTGATCAAAATTATTAGCTCATTGTCACACACGTGGGCTTATGGTTTAGTGATGTCTGTTTGTGTGTGACATGTCTGTCTGCGTGTCTTTATACATGATATCTCAAGAACAACTGGACAGATTTCAACTAAATTTTGTACATTGCTTTAGATATCAAATGCCAAGAACTGACTAGATTTTGGTGGGCATGGTATGCATATTACTGAAGTTATCAGAGTTATAATTTTTCTGCTACAAGTTTGTCTATGGGACGCATGATGACCATAGTGTTATGTACTAAAATTTACTGCTCTAAATATGATGAAACTTGCCATATAAATCGTAATATGCGAAAAATGATAATATTTGGAGCATCATGCCAATTAAATGCTAATTTGGAAATTGTAATTAGTGATAAATTCTGAAGTTGGTTCACCAATTTTGATAAAACGGGCAGATATTGAAGTGACAGACATTTGACAGTGCTGTGAAACATTCAGCAGAGCCATGTTAATTAACAGCTCGCAGTGTTGTTGGTTTAGTCTGAACCATTTAAGGAAAGGACTGCTGAGTACTGAATGCTGGATTTTCCATGCCTTTGTCACCTTAGTCCTGCGGTGAAAGATGCTAGTGATAGCGCCACTGCTTGTGGAGTGTGAACATTTTTAAACGACCGTTTGTCCATATTGGCCGTTCGAGGGCGCTGTAAGTACCATGTATATGTATGGAGTGTGATTGGACAGAGACTTTCATATTAACTGGGATAACTATAAAAAGCCCCTGTTCCAGCTTTTAAATTCAGACAAAATTATCAGCAATGTGGTAAATGACCTATTAAACTGGAAGAAATATCATAGAGGTTTAGTCACAGAAAGTTTTGCAAAAATTTTCAAAGCTAGTGATGGGAAATGTCACATCTGTGGTGACAAAGACACCATGCAATTTTTGATTGCAGATATGCAAGTGAACTATGGGATAAATGCAAATTGTTCTTAACAAAAGAGCATGAACTACATGAAGACACTGACTTGATAAAATTGCAATAACTGGAGAAGACATTAATGATTTAATCTCAGAAATAATACATTGTATTACTTCTATCTGGAATATACGAAACTCTGTGATTTTTGATAAGATAAAAGTTACAATCAATACATATCCGATTCAGTCGAAGATTTAGAGAAACTGACCATAACTTCTGCAACTGCACACATGAGGGAGTACTTTCTACTCCACTACCACGTTTAGGTATCCGTCTTATGCAAACAAATCCATACTGTACCCCTCTTCTGCAAAAATATTTCCGGGAAAATTTATATAATGAATAGTATGGCAACACTCCCAAACCTAATAACATCTACACTGTCTCAAACCAAAGGAGCAATTTCTCCAAACATTCTGTAATCATCTCTTATCATCAATGATGTGTTTTTCAGATCACACTATTTTTATTCTAAAAACATATTAGCATATTAATCTTACATACATTGTTCTGCACTATGCAACGACATTTAAGAATGAAACTCATCAGCCACTAATTACCATATCCCGTAATTAATCACCAAAATTAATGAAACTTGCTACTTATGCTTATGTCACATTTCACAGTATGATAAAGACTAGTTGAACTGAATGACGGCCCTGACTCACTACTACACACGTAAGCATGTTCAGTTCATATCTGGTTGAAAGATGTCTCACAAACCAGGTAATGTCTCATTTCATCATAATTTGAAAGCATCTGAAAAAGACTTTGTATCGACGTTTCGCCACAAAAATATCAAGACAATGGGGCAACTGGTTGTCAACAAGAGGTTGAAAATAAGTTTGATGGCTGGCTGCTGGAGGGCGATAGATGACTTTTTCACAGTGAGAATTGAACTGTTTTCAAATGGTAAATGTTATTCTCTTAATCACTTTCAATGGAGCTGAAATCTTTAAACCATTGGATGATGCACTATAGGGAAAAAGTGCGTGACTAGAGCGAGAAACTGACGCTTTCTCGCAATCGGTGAGAATCTGTTCTTATTCTCACCGCTGTCGGTGAGAAAATTTTAATCTCCACTGGAGATTGGTGAGAAATGCACTCCTTGGCGAGAATCAAGTGTTAGAACAAATTCTCACGGTGAGAATGGAAATTCTCACTAAGTACAGCGAGAATGGAAATTCACTGGCGAGAATCATCAAGACTAGCCGTTCGGAGTCTTTATGATTCTCGCCAATGAACGGCGAGTCTTCTCGCCAGTGATTTCCATTCTCGCTGTACTTAGTGAGAATTTCCATTCTCACCAGTGAGAATTTGTTCTAACACTTGATTCTCGCCAAGGAGTGCATTTCTCACCAATCTCCAGTGGAGATTAAAATTTTCTCACCGACAGCGGTGAGAATAAGAACAGATTCTCACCGATTGCGAGAAAGCGTCAGTTTCTCGCTCTAGTCACGCACTTTTTCCCTATAGTGATGGTTGACAAGTACCATATTGATCACTTTTGCCATACAATTGATGGTAGTTAAATAATCGTGTGGAAAACCATAGTTGGCAAGAATTCCTTCCTCTGTATGTGAAGTGCTATATTAGGTTGAATGGATGAACTTGATTGATTAGTGAGTGTCCTACATGCTGAAGCTAATACTGCTGTAGTTCAATTGCCCATACCTTTCTCCAATGATAATTTGTGCGGTGGGCAAAGGCCTCCTTTTCCACAACACACAAAATCATGTAGAGGAAAGTTGTGGGCTACTGAACTGCAGTACGGGCTGATATACTGTAATGAGTCAAAGCAATAAAAAAATAATCACCCGATTTTCCCTGTTGCATTCATAGAGTTACAGATTCATAGACAATTTCGAACAAAAGTCACAAATCGTTCTCTGTCGTTTAGCGGTAAACAACGCCACCAGATATAAACAAAGAACTTTTGCCAATGATGCATTCCGAGCAGGATGAGTGCGGATGTCTTGTCTTGTTTTGACTACTCATGACCTCCTTCCAGACGGTGTTTCAACTTTCGCATGAGTTGATTTCTTTGTTATTGACTGATATTACTGCCGATATGATAATCACATCTGACAGTACTGTCAACTACTAAATCTAGACAGTAGATCTTGTTTCCGTACTGCTAACAGTTCTACACAACTCACTGTAAAGAAGAATAAATCAACTTGCACTATATGGTTTCTAATGAGATATCAAGAACTGATAGGAATGTATGAGTGTAGGGCAAATCATTTCTGCGTTATGTTTACCGTTTCAGTGGTTGCCACTGTAGTTCAATGGAAAAGTGTATCGTCAAACCAGGCTGTGCGTATTTACATAACTATAAGTTATACTGAGTATCCTTGCATAAACGATGAATCACTTATAATAAACCGTCCACTGTCAGATGTTGTGTTGCTGTTTACTACTAACACCGAATTTACCATAAGCCGTTTAACAATGGAGTGGAGTGATAATTCTGACTACATTCCTATAACCATATTCCTGAAGCTTGAGGTAGATTCGGTGAGATTTGATCAAATGAAGTTAACTTGTACGTACAAAATAATAATATCTTTTATCAAGTTCTGGAACAAAGTTTCATGCTATGCAGGAGGCATCTTCTTGAGTCAAAGTTTGGATATCTAAGCTTACAAATGTATAAGTTACACATATGTGTTTATTATGTTGATTTGGAGTCAACGGGCAAGTCATTCTAATGCTTTCTCTGACTGTTGAACTACAGACAAATATAGACACACTGGAAACGCGGCATGCCTTTTGTTCCATGGTCGTCTCGGTAGACTATTGGCTTTTCATGTTAAAATGAGCTTCAAAGGTGTTAAACTTTTGGAGGCTTTGTTTGTGGTTGATAATTGCACGAGATTATGCGAAAAATACGACGAGATGGCATCGTACTGCCAGTCGCGTAGCAACCATAGTTACTTTGTGAGCTCTCAGGCCAGAAACACTGCTTTACGCCAATCAAAACATAACACGCCAGCAGTTTCATAAACATGTTCTTCCTTGACGCACGTGTAAAAGACGGTATGACTGACCGTAAACCATTCAGTAAAACCAGACAGTATCGATAAAAGACTTTCAAATTTGATTCAAACACACTCATTATATATTCATAAAAATATGAGAGGAATTTTTAAAACGGTAAAACTCACTTTCAAGGAGCTCAAAACACACCACGTTAATTCCGCTCAGCACAACACGACAACAACAACACAAACTTTGCCGAACATACTTTCGCTTAACAATTGGCGAAAATCCGAAAATAACCGAAGGATGCATGGTCGGCACTCTTCGGAAAAGAGAGGCGAGAGCAACCTGAGGCGAGGCGAACCTGGATGGTATACGTAACCGCTTCACGCCTTAAACAATACCTTTTACGAGTCTGTCTATGTTTGTCTGTGGTTGAACCCAGAATCAGTATGCCATTGAAACTCAAAAGAATCACACATAAAGCAAATAGAACTGAAAGAGCTTTAGGGAATATGGTGCACTCGTTAGGATCATGCAGGCCATAGATACTTGTTGGCTGCAAGTCCGCAGTGCGCCTTTTCGCTGCCTATAGACGTGCGTAGATACACGTCAAACCAACACAACTGTGTCTCTACACACGTCTATTGGCCGCGTAGGTGCAGAGCGGACTTGCAGTCTACAACTAACAACTGTCTGTCTGGCATACATTGTTCAGTACGTGACGATGTGTTTTTCATTATCATAAACTCGGGGAATTTAAAGAGAAATGGAAAACTTTAAATTTTGTGTGAAAATAACAAAAAACGCTGAATAAAAGTTAGCAGCAAAGCAGTTTGATCCCAATATCAACTGAATATCGCAATGCTTTTGATAAGTGTGTAAAGAGAGTAATGCATACTACTTACACATTCTGAGCACAGGCATTTAATGTACACATAGTCCATTAAAGCAGGGATTTAAGCTTTAGCGCCTTCAATAATGCCCCATTTAGGATATGTTTTCGCCCAAACTTATGAATAACAAACATAGTGGTTCAGGTATTAAATATTAAAATAGTTATTTTCCTTGCCCCGCCCAAGAAATATGTTGGAAACTATGTATGGAATATACGTATTTACGGTATTTTGTATTTCTTACCTGATAGGTTTCAGGAAAATTCGGAACGGCAAACAAAGACATTTTTCAATGCACCTTAGTTAATGATTCATATGCAAATTGCACCATGTTGAGGAAGGTATTCTTTTAGGACTGATTTCGATTGGTTATCGTGGAGAAGTAAGTTAGATCTCCTTTGTTTTGTTAGAGAAGTTAATATCTGATCACTTTCAATTGCTGTTTTAGCAAAGACACAAAAACCATGACATACTATGACACAGCGCACGCTGCATTGTAGTAAACCACTATCCTTCTTATGCGCATGTTCTTGGAGCGGAAATGAAGGTCAGTCAAACAGAAAGTGTTTTCAGTCTGTACGTATAATTTAGGTGTCCCATATCTTTTTCATGAATGGCCCAAACCTAAAGATAAATGTGTTGCTCAAATAAACCAAACAATGCGTTTTCATGGTTGCTTTCTTTCTGTAGCCGGCGGTGTCCGGCTTGGAATTATTTCGTTTTCTTTCGTTACACCTCTGTGAGTCAACATCACATGCAAGAAATGATCACGACTCTTCAATTGCTTTCTTCCCTAAAACCAGACCTCCAAGTTTATCTATTGTAAAACGTGACCATTTTTCAAATCATTTATCAAATTAGAACGATATTAAATTGTACAATTTGCTTGTCACCTTTTAGACAGAGTTCAGTATTTTGACATACAGGTTATGTCAGTCAATTATTGGCCTATTCCAAAACACATGCAAAGAAACCCAAAATCAAACAGACATATTACAATTCTTACACTGAAACTTATTCCACACTATAGCTGCCTTAAAGCAGTTAAAGGCGTCACTATAGGCTGAAACATTGCAATATCTTCGAACATGTACACAATGAAAGTGGCTTCACACAGAAGGTCACATTTAGTGAGCAACTTACAAGGCCGAGAGTACCGCAAACAAACAGGAAATAGCAAAGACGTGGTAGGAGAGACTGTTACTAAACAAGCCTAAAGAAACACACGTGGACCGGTGCAGGGGCATAGCAGCCAACGAAGCTGTTCGAGTAAAAAGGTATTTTCGTTTTTAAGGCATTTATTTTATTCTCGCAGTCCGCCGGAAGGAGGGCGTTTCTCGTACGTTGGTTGAAAATTTCTTTGATTTTCACCGTGACACAAGTCGTGACGAATCTGAAAGACAGTACACTTTGCAGGATGTACAAACACATGTGTTGATGACATGCAGTTGGGAACTCTTGTCGCGGGAAGACTCTGACAGCACCTTTGAGCTCTTGGGGGGGAGGGAAACTGGGGAGTTTTTGTAATGTGAGGAGGGTAAAGTTGTGAGTGGGAGGGAAAACTTTTCAAATCTTGATGGGGGGCAGTCTCAAACAGCTTATTTTCCCCTCCAAAATTTTCTTTCGCCTACGATTATTCGTGCATGCTATTAGGCAGAAGTAAATTAAACTCGGTTTTACGTCCCCGCGCGCGTAGGTTGTTATGGGGAGGGGGTCATAGGCAAATGTATTTGAAATAGGATTTTACCGCTTAGCTTTTATGCAGGCTTTGAAAATCTTTGATTACAAATTTTGAAAAATGTACTTGAAGCATGCACGCTTGCAGATTGTTAGATATTAGTGTAAATTATGGAGGTGAAAAAGAGGTTTTTGCTTTGATTCTTGAATCGGTACGATATCACTTGAAACAAACGCATAACTTGATTGTGTATAATTCTCCGTGTTAGAGACTGCCTGCCATTCCATAATTTTTTCAGCAAGTTTGTGACAAAAAATGTCTGAAATCGCATGACGAACACAAAAGCCTATGTCAACATATTTCCGAAACAAGCTGGCCTAACACAGAAAGACATATAATCGCACTATATTAACCCTGGAGCGAGACGCACAGAAGTACAAGCGACACCAGTCGTCAAGAGCAGTCAATCAGCCTATTTCAAGAATTTGTAACAATGTTTTTTTCAGTATACACTGAAAAGAAAGAATAAAATTCAAGGAGATCGTTATGTGACATTTATTGCCTGCGGTCTACATAAGGAACGATAGCCTACATGCAAATAAAAATGGGTTGGGTCTGAGGTGGTGGAGTACCAATGAATAGGTTACAAGTTCATTTGGCCTGTGGATATGCTATATCCCAGGCAATGTACAAACACAGGAGCTCGTTAGCTGGGTAGACTGCTAAATCGATCGATTTTCTGCTTGATCTATCTATCCCTTAGACGATAAGCCCACCACTGCAACCTATAACGGGCATATCGACTACGGGATCGATAGATCGAGCAGAAAATCGATCGAGTTAGAAGACTACCCCGGCTAACGAGCGTCTGTGTGTACAAATAGCACAAGCACGTCATTTAATCATTAATGTGTAGTCATTTACAATGATACAAAATCATGGGTAGAATCACCTGTAGGCCCATTTCCATGTCCAGTTTTGTACTATGAAACAGGTCTTTTAGACTAGATGGAATAATAATAAACAACATGGCTAAAATATAAAAATGATTGTTTGTTTGAAATGAAGCAGCAACCGGTAAAACGAAAGCCAGGAGAGCACACACACTCTGACAGGACAAAAGTACATTCAAATATTGTCCTGGAGCAGTTTTACTTCTAGCTGAGTGTACCTATACGCTTTACTTATTGAGTTGATATTTGAAACAAACGAACATCTTCATGTTTCGGCGATGTTGTCGTTAATAAAAAAATTACATGCCACTTTCGACACTTATGACAGTGTTATACACTTTTCCTGTCTTTAACGGGTCTTATTCAAAGCAAACTCTTGGAAAAATCAGGATATTTTGAGATCGGTTTATTACACAGCTACAAATTTTATGCATTATTTGCATGGTTTTATTTGAAAAGTAAAGTTGGTTCGTGTCAATGTGCTAACTGAAGGACACGTATAGAAATATCACTGCTCGCTGATTTGGCCTACGAATACACTTTTTTAACAGGCTAAGGAAGCCGTCATTTTTACGGCCTGGGGGTAGGAGGAATTCCATCGGAAACTCTGAAATTTCGAGTACCCCCCCCCCCCGCCAACCATGATGAATTAGAGTAATTCCCCTCTCTAACACAGAAATTTTGACTTACCTCCCCCCATTTAGAAAAGTTAATATCAAGATATATAATTGCGAAATTTACAAAATACAGCAATAGTAAAGACCTTTCATATCCTGGTGTAACCTGCTAGATTATCATCGGTTATCTCATGACGGTTGAACTGGTGAAATGAAATTCAAAGTCACAAAAAATGTAGATGTAAAAGCTCACGCTATAACCAGTATCCAACCATAAAGTATTGTTTACTTTGTATGGGTATCATGACAGGATTTTCACCAAGATATAAGACTGGGCAGAATTTGAAAGTACTGAAGGGGAAAGAGTCAGAGGAGGTTATACCCTTTCTTGCATGAAAAAATTAAGAAATTGATGTGTGAAATGGTGCAGTCTGGTGCAATATGAGAGGTGTTTTTCAATTTATGTCTTTAAAGCAAAACTGTTAGAACACCCCAAGGAGGAGCGTGCGAGAGGGGGGTGTCCAAAATTTGAGTAACTCCCTTCTTTCTCTCCACATTTTGAGCAACACCCCCTTTGTAGCTTTCAATTTTTTGATTGACCCCCTCACATTCCTCAGACCCCCAGGCAGTAAATAATGACAGCTCCCTAAATAATAAACGGGTGTCGCACTCAAAAAACCAGATATGAACTGAAAATGCTTCATTGAAAGTGAACAATATTAACCATAGATTAATCATAAAGGTCATCAAGAATACAAAATGTAATTAGCTGAAATAAATACTTATTTCTTTGACTGCTCTCATTGTAACACAACGTAATAGAGCAAGTGCAATTGCCTTTGGCCAAGTTCATCAAGCTATATATACCAAACTGTGAAAGCTCATTAGATATGCAAATTATAAATTGGCTAAAATGAAATGATTAAGGACTTGGGATGTTTTATCAAAGTATCTTCAATGTATATAGCAAATTTCGTCATTTTTGGTCGAGTCAATCGAGCAATGTATCCCTTATTAGAAAAGTTCATTAAATATGCAAATTAGGAATTGCCTGAAATGAAAATGCTTAATGACTTTCAATAAAATTATCTCATGGTATCTTCAATATACAAAGCAAGTTTCGTCATCTTTGGTCAAGTAAATTCAGATATATATATATATAATTAGGAAAGTTCAATTAGGAATTATCTTTAATGTCAACCCTTAATACCTTTCACGCCTGATATAGCTTGATGTGATCAACATTTGTAGCAAATCTCATCAAATTGTGTGCAGTCGTTCTCAATCTATATCAGTTTTTACTAAAATCATTAATTATGCAAAGAGTAAAAAGTATGCAAGCCACACCCACCAAAAACTAATCAGTTCTTGCCATTTGCTAATTGAATCTATATACCGCATTTAATTCTGATCTCTAAGCCGTTTTTGAGATACCGGACCGAGAGACAGACAGACATCGCTGCGACATAAGCTCACGTGTGTGAGCACGTGAGGTAAAAATGACGCCCCCACGGAAAAGTACAAAAAATGCAGTATATCCTGCATATACACATCGTGATCACAAACAAGCATGATGCCATTCACGTGATCGCATAACACACGATGGTCAACATTTTGTGTTGTTGTAATCTATATTTTGATTGCCAGATGATTAGTTTTTTATAATGGCGGGGAATCTAAAATGATGTTAAAAATGTTTGAATTTACATGCCACTTTCGACACTTATAACAGTGATATACATTTTCCAGTCTTCAATGCGTCTTATTCAAAGAAAACAGGAAAACAGGAAACTTGGAAAACAGGATATTTTGAGATCGGTTTAGTACATACTCGCAGCTATTGTTGGGGCTTTAACTCTTTGTATGTAGGCCTAGGCCCTATTCGTCAACAAACCAACAAACGAACAACAAGAAAATATCGGAGACTGAGTTCCCAGTCGTCCACTCAGGTTTATTCAAGCAAAGTGAAAGGCGTAGCGAGAATTAAATACACAGCCTTGCCATGCAGAGGTAACTCTGGCACTGGACATGCTACATATAGACATGTTTGCAGACCATAAAAACGCTGTCCACGGATGCTCTGTTAATAATTATCAACATGTTGTATTTACCAATTCCCGGAAACTTGCAATTGAGCACGTCACAGCACAGTTACATGAACGTCCGAACTACAGGACTACAGGATAAGGAAACGGAACAAGTCTCATGCTACAAATAGATCGTGCATGGAACAGAACTCTGCAGAACGACACGTGCCATTAATTAACGAGTGTATGTCACATGACTCTGTTTACTTCTCCGTGAGAATAGGCATTTGTATTCGTCGATGTGACCTTGATGTGATTGAAAGTTGGTCGCGACGCGGATACATGCGTCACAACTTCGTGCAGTGTGTTGAATTCTGTAACAACAGCTGAGAGGTAAGTAATCGGTATTAGGCGCCAGCATGGAGCGCATGGCTCTAGTTAATCAAGATAATTTAACTTTCACCTAATTGTCTATTGGTCTGTGATCAAACTGTCGCTTATGGTTAGGTACAAGACTAACCATGGCATAAGACTTTTATACATATAGTCAGGTGGCTTAGCAACAAAAAACAGCAAGATCGTTACACGGATAACAAAAGTGCCAAATTTGCTACAGAGGTTCACATATATGTGTAGATCAAAATTGACTATTGCTCCAAAATTTGGGCCACCGTAAAGGCTCGATGACGTCATAATTTATAAAGGCCGCCATTATATTGTTTAAAAATGGTAAAATACGGTTTATTCATCAGCCATTTTTCGATATTCTTTTGAATAAACTGACACAAAAATCCTCAATTATAAATAAAACATTAAAGGGACGCAAATCAATTATTATGGTGACGTCATAAAGCCAAAATGGCCGACCAAATTCAATATGTCTGCCGTAATATTGTCTAAAATATTAAAACACTGTTAATTAAGCCTGTTTTCAGCATTTTATCGCCTGAACTGAAATTAACACCCCGAATTACAGACAAAACATATAATTGATGCAAATTAATTATTGAGATGACGTCATAAAACTAAAATAACAACCAAAAGTTACAAAATGGCCGATTATGAAGTTCACTCTGCTCATGAGTACAATACCCATTTACGTGACAAAATGATAGTTTGAAAGTAATGTACAAATTGTATTAATATTCCATAAAGTCAAAATAAAAGAAATGTACCAAAACTTAGCCAATACGTTCTACACAAGTAACAAACTCTTATGAGATTGTGGTCTGAGTTTGAAAAAATCGAATCGATTTAAAAGGAAATGAAGGCAACTTCACACACTGGTTCTACCTTTGTTTGTGATACGGTACAGTGAGTAGATCAATGTGGTTTCGTGATAAGGGAAGCATGGTGAGAAACCAGTGAATCGATAGTGCTTTGACCCTGGTAATGTGACCTTGGTCCCAGAAAAAAAGTTTCATGTTGGTGATTCCTCCTAGCGGCGTTTTGGGCCAAAGTAAGGTCCCATCTTCAGTCACTTGAATGGTATTGTATTCCAACATGCTTAGTTTGATGGTAGCAATTGTTTATCAAAGAGAGATGCTAAGATCATTATGTTGTGGTCTGATTGTTGCGTGAGTTGTTGCTCAGACCGTCCATTTGTACCACCCTTGTGTTTGAATTTTGTTCGAAGGAGGACATATTTTATGTTATTCTTCCTTTTATACTTTATTATAGGTTTTCTGGAAAACCATAGCCAGCGTTTAATCGCCCTTCATTATTTTCCAGTATCTTATCATATTATTTGATTAGGCTAGTTTTGATGAGGTTGTGCTGACAAGTTTTTTGTTTCATCATTAGTCTTATTTTTGTTGGCTGACGTTTTGTTATATTAACTTCTTTTTGATACAGGGTATGTCTTTCTTTTTGTAATCACTTTGTTGAAGTTTTTGCGTCGAGAAATTGACCTTTTTTATTAAGTCCATATTGTTGTTGCATGTGCGAACATATCTGAGTAATTCACCTTCAATGAAGCATTTGAAGGTTTGTGGCAGATAAATATCGTCACATGGTTTTGTGTGGGTTTTACAGTCGAGCCATCTCTCTTGCATCTCTGGCATTTGAAGACCACAAGGTGAAGGTATGACATTTTGTCGATAGAATGATCAAATATGAATTCCCTAACGTAGGGTACAGGGTGTTGCATCCTCGACAAATGTTCTGAATGTTAGAAGTTGATGTTAGGTGTCTGTGTAAATCATGAAAATTCCACCTTTTAAATTTCCATACGAATCTTTGACCTGATTTAATACAACTTTCTCCATATATCCATATATTTGTTTGTATTTTTCTAAGTTGAATTAAAATATGTTGTCTTTTCAGAATAATCGACAGTAACTGTCATGTACGTTGTCGGTGAGTTTTTGTATCGTATCAGTTGGCTAGTACTGTTTCAGAGTCCAACACTACAATCGCTGCATTTATGGCTTCATTTTTGGCATGTTTTTTCTACATTGATACCACTTGTAATGTTACCAGAATAGAGTTTGCTTGTATTTTTATTGATTCTATGTAGTTAATGAAGTTTTTGTCCCTGTCATATGTAAGTCGTCTTTGTACGATTGGGCCTACGACAAAGTCTAGAAATTCCGAGATTTGGTTTATTGGGCTCGAGTAGCCATTTCTATTGAGACGTTGGATGATGATTGTTCCTTCCCCTTGGGTTTTGTGTATTTTGGCAGGAGATACCATCGTGGTGAACAAATTATTCTACGTATGGGAATGGGGAAACTGTAAATCACCTCGTCAATGATCTTCTTGTCGCAGATAAATGATTTCATATACAATTTCCACCGTATAGTTAATGTCGCCAAGTGTTGCCTTAATGTACAGTAATAGTGTACATTTCGCAGCTGTCTATAACTTTCTTTAATGTCATTTGTCGTATTTCACAATTGCTATGCCTTTTTTTCTTTATTGATGAGTTTTATTGTGTTTGTTTGTTTTTAGACAGATTGTTCAGAGCAGTCTTTTCTGCTTGAGTTATGTTCTTTCTGATTTTGGTTGCGAATGGAATTTATTCTATCGATCTAAGTTGCTTCGAGACAGTTTTACAATTTTGGGTTTTCCACTGTTAGTAGTGTCGAGCATGGACTTATCTTAGAACAGATGGCTGATGATTTATTGTTTCTTTCTCACGATACTGCACAATCTTATGATGCGAATAAATTTGTTGATATCTCACGCGACATTTTTTCTGGATAGGCACTTCTGAGTTGGAATAAATGTCAAGCCTTTGCTTAATGCTTTGATTTCAACATTTGGTAAGGTTTGATTTGCAAGATTTTTGATGAATCTGAGAATCTTTCTGAGTTCTTATTTTTGTTTAACCTTCCATTTCTGCTTGCGTTCTTCCTGGCGTTTTTTGTTTTTGGTTTCAAAACAGCAAAACGAGACCAAAAACGAAAAGAAAAGAGGCTTTTCATAAAATTCACGAAAGCTACAAATAAGCTAGGTAATCTAGCTTCAAGAGGCAAAAAAAGTCTTCTCCTTGTTCATAAAACTCTGACCAAACGGCTTTTTTAGGCCAGCACATCCTCCAAAAAGAGAACTACTGTAGCACAAAACTATGTGTCTGTCACCACACATCGATACATAAAAATACCAGAAAATTCAACAAACGAAAAAGGCTTCTCAAACAAGGGAAGCAAAAGACAAAAATCACAAACATTAAGCCTTTTTTCGGGGGCCAAGGTCACATGACCAGGGTCAAGGCATGATATATTCACCATTTTCTCGCCATGTTTTTCGTTATCCTGAAATCACACTACTTTTGATCTACTCACTATATCGTAACACTTTCAAAGGTAGAACCCGGATGCGTAAAGTTGTCTTAATTTGCTTTATATCGATTCAGTTTTTCAGACAGAGGCCATTGTTAAATATTCAATAATTTCATAATAGTTTGTCACTTGTGTTTAGCTTATTGGCTAAGTTTTGGTACATTAATCATTCATTTTGAGTTTATGGATCATCAAGACAAATTGTACATTACCTTTAAACTGTCATTTTGTCACGTAAATGGGCTATTGTACTAAGCACAGTGAACTTCAAATAGGACATTTTGTTATTTTCGGTTGCCATTTTGGTTTTATGATGTCATCACAATAATCAATTTGCATAAATTATCTATAATTTGGGGTGTTAATTTCAGTTCAGGCACTGAAATGCTGGAAACAAGCTTAATTAACAGTATTTGCACATTATCAGACGATATTATGGGTGACATTTTGAATTTGGTCGGCCATTTTGGATTTGTGACGTCATCATAATAATTGATTTGCGTTAATTTTATGTGTATTTGTAATTTGGATGTTTGTGTCGGTTTATTTAAAAAATATATATTGAAAACTGCCTGAATTAGCCGCATGTTAACATTTTTAAGCAATATGATGGCGGCCATTTTGAATTATGACGTCATCAAGCCTTTCCGGTGGCCCAAATTTTTGGAGCAATAGCTAATTTTGATTTACACATATATGCGAATATCTGTAGCAAATTTGTCACTTTTGTCATCCGTGTAACGATATTTTTGTTAAGCCACCAGACTAATACTGGTATACATGCGTAGGTACGGACGCTTTCAACAGTCGAGGTCAAAACCTATTACTGTACTAGGTTAAGGGAGAACCATTTGATTTCGGGGGGGAGGGGTATGGAGGAAGTGAGTATTGGAGCAATTTTTTTTGCTGTCAGACCTGCATCAATTTTTTTTCAAATGGAGTAGCAGTGCAAATTTTTTTTTTATTGGTCATCAAGTTTTATAATGCGTTGTATACAAGGAAGTCGTCATTATTTACGGCCTGAAACTCCGAAATTTCGAGTGACCGCCCCCCTTGCCAACCATGATGAATTTGAGTAACCTCCTTCTGTAACTCTGAAATTTTGACTGATCCCCCCACTTAGAAAAGTTAAATACCAATACATGTAATTGTAGAATTTACAAAATACAGCAACAGTAAAGACCTTTCAAATCCTGATGTGCCCTGCTAGACTATCATCAGTTAGCTCATGACGGTCAAAACAGGTGAACAAATCAAAATGAAATTCAAAGTCACAATAAAATAAAGATATAAAAGATCACGCAGTATCTAACCATATAGTATATTGTTTAATTTGGATGGGTATTAAAAGTACAGGGGGAGAACACGCGAGAGGCTTAGCGGGAAAGTGTCACAGGGGCTTTCCCCTATCTTTCATGGAATTTTTTTTAGATACTGATGTGTGCTATAGTGCAGTCTGGTGCAATCTGAGAGGTGTTTTTTAATGTTTTTACTAAGTGAAACTGTTAGAATACCCCAAGGGGGAGAGCACGAGAGGGGGGTTTCCCCTCTCGTACTGGAAATTTTGAGACATTGATATGTTTAATGGTGCAATCTGAGAGGAGTTTCAGTTTATTTTGAAATCGGTAAAACTGTTTGAAAATGACGTCGACATTGAACACTGATATTTTTTACATTTTTTTTCACGATCAGTGTTTGAGTCACAATATTCAACAACCAATCAATGACAATACAATTTGTGAAAAACAGTTCTGTTTGCCAGACACTGAAGACAAATGAATATGAAGGAACGGAAAATCTGTGACCTTCTTGTGTCATTTCTCCAGCTGCCAGCTTCTAATGAAAAGCCTGAATATGATATGTTTAACTGTCAAAATGGTCATTGAACGGAGGTAAATTAAAACATGTTTCTGTGATAATAAAGGATGAATTCACAACAGTTCAGTTTTGCCCTTGATACTGTGAACATTTTTATAAATTGATGAGCGCCACGATGCAGTGAAGTGCAATCCAAGAGGTATTTTCATTTGTCTTTTACCAGTAAAACTGTTAGAAGACAAAAGGGGGAGAGCCCGAGAGGGGGTGCCCCCTCTCGCATTGAAAATGTTGAGAAATGGATGTGTGCAATGGTGCAATCTGAGATGTTTCAATTTATTTCGCACAAAAAATTGAGTAACCCGGCCCCCCCTTCTTCCTCTCCACATTTTGAGTAATGCCCCCTGAAGTTTTCATTTTTTTAGTGACCCCCTTCCCCTCATATTCCTCCGAATACATGGCGAGACACCGGTGAATCGATAGTGCTTTTACCCTGGTCATGTGATCTCAGTCCCCGGTAAACCGGTTTGTTGATTGATGATTCGTCTTAACGGTGTTTAAGAATCAAAAATGGGGTTCCTTCATAAGTCGCTCTGTTGTTTTGTATCCCCTCCGCTTGGTTGTGTGATTATTGATTCATCTTCGTCCTCAAAGAGGAGAAGCCAGATTAGTTATTGAGAGAGTTTGCCACTATTGACGGACTCTATAGTGAGAGATCCGGTGTGTGTTGTCATATTATAATTAAGGCATCGATGTAAGTTCTCAGGGAAGATGTTATCTTTTGTGGTCAGAGAAACAAGGCTCACACATTGTATTTCATTATATTTGTCGTTCCTCAATTTTTCATTGTCAAGGTACATCTTTCTAACATATTTATACTGACAAAATAATTTATTGGTTTTAACACTAGTTTATTGACGCCTGTCTTGTCTTTTAATTGTCACAATCTACAGAAGTCAAATAGTCCCCTTTAGATAGTGCCTATGCCATTGAGATATTGCAACAGAAATCCTGAAATATGATTTCTGTGGTCGGAAAAGGGAAGGAAAACATTGAGTGTACTGAGGTGTAGAGTAGACCTATGTAGTGCAAGCTTATATCATTAGTGCTAGGAAAAAAACATAAGAATTGCTTGTGGTAAAAACATTTGCGCCGCCTGAGAACAAGGTTTCCAAATTTTGCTAATTTCTGGTGCATTGTGACAATTTTTTCTCTTCTGTCTGTTATGACAATTTTTTTTCTTCTATCTCACCTGGTGACAATTTTTTTTCTCAAAATCCTCCATATCCCCCCCCCCCACCGAAATCAAATGGTTCTCCGCTTAGGCCGAGAGCCGAGTCTTATCTCAACGGTTAACGGTATCCGCCGCCATTGTGAATCTCCTTCCCGGAAAAGCATGCTGGTATACTATGACAATCCTCGGCCATCGCCAAATTTTGATTTTTCTTTTTGAGAGTTTTTGCTTATGACACGACGGCCGAGGATTATCATTAGACTGCATGTTACTCTATGGGAACCGAAAAGGATGCTGGTCTACTATGACAACTGTCGGCCATAGTTGAAATACATTTCATTTCCTTTTCATGTTACTTTGAATTTTCTTTAATTTTCATTTTACTATGAATTTACTTTTACTTTCATTTTACTTTGAATTTTTATTTTCAATTTTTAGAACGATAGCCTAAACGCAAATAAAAATGGGTTGGGTCTATGGTGGCGGAGTACCAATGAATAGGTTACAAGTTCATTTGGCCTGTGGATATGCTATATCCCAGGCAATGTACAAACACAGGAGCTCGTTAGCTGGGTAGACTGCTAAATCGATCGATTTTCTGCTTGATCTATCTATCCCGTAGACGATAAGCCCACCACTGCAACCTATAACGGGCATATCGACTACGGGATCGATAGATCGAGCAGAAAATCGATCGAGTTAGAAGACTACCCCGGCTAACGAGCGTCTGTGTGTACAAATAGCACAAGCACGTCATTTAATCATTAATGTGTAGTCATTTACAATGATACAAAATCATGGGTAGAATCACCTGTAGGCCCATTTCCATGTCCAGTTTTGTACTATGAAACAGGTCTTTTAGACTAGATGGAATAATAATAAACAACATGGCTGAAATATAAAAATGATTGTTTGTTTGAAATGAAGCAGCAACCGGTAAAACGAAAGCCAGGAGAGCACACACACTCTGACAGGACAAAAGTACATTCAAATATTGTCCTGGAGCAGTTTTAGTTCTAGCTGAGTGTGCCTATACGCTTTACTTATTGAGTTGATATTTGAAACAAACGAACATCTTCATGTTTCGGCGATGTTGTCGTTAATAAAAAAAATTACATGCCACTTTCGACACTTATGACAGTGTTATACACTTTTCCTGTCTTTAACGGGTCTTATTCAAAGCAAACTCTTGGAAAAATCAGGATATTTTGAGATCGGTTTATTACACAGCTACAAATTTTATGCATTATTTTCATGGTTTTATTTGAAAAGTAAAGTTGGTTCGTGTCAATGTGCTAACTGAAGGACACGTATAGAAATATCACTGCTCGCTGATTTGGCCTACGAATACACTTTTTTAACAGGCTAAGGAAGCCGTCATTTTTTACGGCCTGGGGGTAGGAGGAATTCCATCGGAAATTCTGAAATTTCGAGTACCCCCCCCCCCCGCCGACCATGATGAATTAGAGTAATTCCCTCTCTAACACAGAAATTTTGACTTACCTCCCCCCATTTAGAAAAGTTAAATATCAAGATATATAATTGCGAAATTTACAAAAATACAGCGATAGTAAAGACCTTTCATATCCTGGTGTAACCTGCTAGATTATCATCGGTTATCTCATGACGGTTGAACTGGTGAAATGAAATTCAAAGTCACAAAAAATGTAGATGTAAAAGCTCACGCTATAACCAGTATCCAACCATAAAGTATTGTTTACTTTGTATGGGTATCATGACAGGATTTTCACCAAGATATAAGACTGGGCAGAATTTGAAAGTACTGAAGGGGAAAGAGTCAGAGGAGGTTATACCCTTTCTTGCATGAAAAAATAAGAAATTGATGTGTGAAATGGTGCAGTCTGGTGCAATATGAGAGGTGTTTTTCAATTTTATGTCTTTAAAGCAAAACTGTTAGAACACCCCAAGGAGGAGCGTGCGAGAGGGGGGTGTCCAAAATTTGAGTAACTCCCCTTCTTTCTCTCCACATTTTGAGCAACACCCCCTTTGTAGCTTTCAATTTTTTGATTGACCCCCTCACATTCCTCAGACCCCCAGGCAGTAAATAATGACAGCTCCCTAAATAATAAACGGGTGTCGCACTCAAAAAACCAGATATGAACTGAAAATGCTTCATTGAAAGTGAACAATATTAACCATAGATTAATCATAAAGGTCATCAAGAATACAAAATGTAATTAGCTGAAATAAATACTTAATTTCTTTGACTGCTCTCATTGTATCACAACGTAATAGAGCAAGTGCAATTGCCTTTGGCCAAGTTCATCAAGCTATATATACCAAACTGTGAAAGCTCATTAGATATGCAAATTATAAATTGGCTAAAATGAAATGATTAAGGACTTGGGATGTTTTATCAAAGTATCTTCAATGTATATAGCAAATTTCGTCATTTTTGGTCGAGTCAATCGAGCAATATATCCCTTATTAGAAAAGTTCATTAAATATGCAAATTAGGAATTGCCTGAAATGAAAATGCTTAATGACTTTCAATAAAATTATCTAATGGTATCTTCAATATACAAAGCAAGTTTCGTCATCTTTGGTCAAGTAAATTCAGATATATATATATAATTAGGAAAGTTCAATTAGGAATTATCTTTAATGTCAACTCAGGTATGTTAATGCATGGGCATAGGCTTACATACATGTAAAATCAGTTTGAACATACTTCTTGATCAGACCTGGTCAGAAAATTGTGAAAATTGCCAAAAATATGTTTTGCATTTGATTAAGTTGAAATTTATCATAATATATTACCTAAGTCATATCACGTGACCATTATCTATTATTTCCCGCCAAAATTGTATATTGCAAATAACTGAATATTCCAACCGTTAAACATCAAAATATTTAAAATATTATGACCATTTAATGTAAAATGGGATAGGAATTTGTGTAAGAACTAGTGGCAGATGCAAAATTATTGAATTTTGAATAACATTTCTTCACAAAAAACAACAAATACAATATTTTGACGTTTACATGAATATTTTGAATATCAGAAAGAAGTATAGATAGAGTTTCATGAGTGCCATGTATTTTTGAAAGAATATAATAGATGTTGTTTCCAAAAGTGCAGAGAAAATCAAGAAAATTTAACGGGTTACGGTTGGAATATTAAAATTAATAAAGACATACATTTTGGCGGGAAAATATCAGATTTGGTCACGTGACTCAACTCGTCAAGATTTAGGCAGACATTAATTTTAAATAATTTAATAATTCCAATAATTAGGCCAAATATCAATCAAATCGCGTGGTTTTTAAAGATAACTGATCATTTTCTTACTTTTGGGCTTGATGGGTACAAACACCCATGCATTAACTTACTTGAGAACCCTTAATACCTTTCACACCTGATATAGCTTGATGTGATCAACATTTGTAGCAAATCTCATCAAATTGTGTGCAGTCGTTCTCAATGTATATCAGTTTTTACTAAAATCATTAATTATGCAAAGAGTAAAAAGTATGCAAGCCACACCCACCAAAAACTAATCAGTTCTTGCCATTTGCTAATTGAATCTATATACCGCATTTAATTCTGATCTCTAAGCCGTTTTTGAGATATCGGACCGAGAGACAGACAGACATCGCTGTGACATAAGCTCACGTGTGTGAGCACGTGAGGTAAAAATGACGCCCCACGGAAAAGTACAAAAAATGCAGTATTTCTGGTCTAAGACCAAGAAAACACAAAAAACACCTTTTTACACTTGGGGTGGCGCGTCTACCCGACAGCCCCCGATTTAATGGACTTTATAAAGAAAAATTTTACAGAACCATAACGTACATGTTATAATATAATCAAAATTCATTAGGAGTTGAATGATATCTAATATGTACTTTTATCTTGATATAAATCTGTTGTACCTGGACAAGTCTTTGATTCAATATCTACTTTTCTGATGACACTTCTCGTGAATGAACAAAATACAACATATATGTATCACTAGTTCGGAAAAAATTGAGGGGAAGCAAGCTAGGTACGGTGTAGACGCCCGAGAGAATGTGACAATCTTCTATCCACTCTCTTTTATATACTCTCATTAGCATACAAGGCATCACAGGTGTGAACGAAAAATCTACTGCATGTCAACGATAAGAAAACATTTCTGTTCTAATTCGCTACGCTCAAACGAACAGAAATTAAATTCTGGTCTAAGACCAAGAAAACACAAAAAACACCTTTTTACACTTGGGGTGGCGCGTCTACCCGACAGCCCCCGAGATGAACAAAGAACGGGCGTAATTTGGTAAATGAAAACAAGATATACTAATGTAAGAAGAATTTTATAGACCTAATGTACGAGACACGTTTAAGCGTGCATCAAGACTGTCTTGGACATAGCCATCTTTAGCTTTTTCGCTGCGCCATCGTCCGTGCCGTTTGAACATTCTATCCTCTACCCCCATTTGTGCTGCAGTAGAAGCACCCCCTGATCTTAAGCTATGTAAAGAAAACGACTCTGGGTTTGGTACTACAGGTTTGAGCTTTTCTATAAGTATTTCCCTTGCTCTCGTGTACGAGAGTTTTCCCGAACGCAACTTTAATCCTTTGCTAGTCCTGCAAAGGGGTCTGAAAATGAAATCCTGGCTGTTGGTTGGAATGTTTGCAAATGCAAGGTAACGTACCAACATCGCCACTGGACATGTTGGATTATCAGATTTTGCAATTACTACAGATTTACCATCCCTATATACGTCAGTTTTAGACTGCCTAACGAAAACTGAAATGTAACGTTCATAGAAAATAATATCTGACCTTAAAATGTTACATAACTCGTCATATCTAAAGAAACCTGCAAATGACAGCAAACACATCGTCAAAAAACGGATATCAGACAAGTCTGCCTCCTTGCTTCCATATTTTGAAACAAGCAAAGATAGGAGGTCCGGTGTGAACGGTTCCTTTTTTGTCGACGGTTTAGACAACTTGCGCTTAGCAGCTTCAAATGTTAGTTTCACGGTTATATGTTCTGTCGGAGAGGGTATTCCAGCCATATTGTGTGCCCATTGGATAGCATAAAAAGCACCGGTAACTTTATGAATAGAACCATACTCTTCGCACAAGTGTTGTAGGTAGAGTGCCACATACAAAGGTTCGGCAGGGAGGATGTCGACTTCAGATTTCAAGGAAGCCCATTGTTTCCAGTGCGTGAATGACTGCTTGTACTTCGTAACTGTGGATGGTTGCCTGGAAGCCATGATAAATGTCTGTAGTTTGGCACTTTGTCTTTGAAGGGATTCGTCTTTGACATTACCAAGTTCTCTCCAGACGCCAACTTTGTATATATCTAACGAAAAAGAAAATTGCATTGCATTCAAATACATGCTCTAGACACTCACTGCCAATTGGCGTAAAATTCTATGAAATCCAATCTTAATGCTATAAAGCGTGTAAAAGTGTGACCCGTCAAAGGAGCAGGGCCTCCTCTGCCTGCAATAGTTATATCCCTGCAAAAAATTATGAAGTCTTTGACAGCGTCAATGAAGTTACGGTTGACGTTGTTAACCAATGGCCAAAACGGGGCTGATTTCCAATATGGTGCTATGAGGGTGCCAAAGCCTCTACTATCCCGCAAATGCAAAATAGTACGTGCGACCAAGCTGATGGGCGGTACAAGCCAATTATTTTCCTGCGCCCATGAGACCGAAAAAGCGTCAATGTTTTCTGAGCCTGGGTTCCAGTAACGTGAATTAAATCTTGGCAGTTTAGCATTATAATACGAGGCAAAACGGTCAATTGAATGAGGTCCCCATCTATTCTCTAGTAGATGAAAAACTTCAGATGCGATAGACCAATCATCCAAGTCTACAATTCTGCTTATTGCATCTGCCTTTTCGTTTTTGCTTCTAGGAACCCACTGTGGAAAAATGCAAATATTATGTTGTCGACAAATGTCATCAATACTTAGAGCCAGGTCATGCAAATGCAAACGAGAACTCCCAGCCTTGACAATAGAACAGCAGGCTTGGTTGTCCGTGACCCAAATGGCCAACAAAGGAGCGTAATGTGTATAGAAATGCTGCTAGTTCCCGCCAAGTGGAACTTTTCTCCGCTTCCTCCTGCGACCACATTACGTGAGAAATCTGACCGTCAATTGACGCAATATAACCGCCTGCTGCTTTGTGACTGGCATCCGTGTAAACTATTTCGCTAAAAACGAAATTTTGTTTAATTGGCATGCCATTCAACGTTGACAAATCTTGAAGCCAAAATCTCAATTCTTTTACTACTTCAGTCGGAAAAGACATTTGAACGTCCCAGCCAGACTTCTTTGCAATGAAATCATATGACAATCTAGTCCTTAACCGAGTCACAGAACCAAAAGCTGGAGAAATGGCAATGATTTTCCCTATTTCTACCAATAATTGCCTATATAGCTGTAACAGTCCGTGCGTTAAGAAGAGCTGAAATTCCTGACTGAATACCATGTAATTTAGAAGACGGCGCTGAAATTATGCCTTTAATTAAATCTAAATCCATGCCAAGCCAAGTAAGATGTTGACATGGTGACCAAACTGATTTTTCTTCGTTTGGCACAAAACCTGCCGCGAGTATATCACTTTTCACTGAACCACTGGCATACAGACAACTTTCCCGAGAAACTTCACTGCCTAAACCATCGTCCAAATAAACAACAATGGGAATGCCCTCTGCCCTCCACTTTTTTACCAGAGGTCTTACTACTTTAGTAAAGATACGTGGAGCAGACGTTAAGCCAAATGGCAGCACATTGAAACAAAAATAATGCAACACTCCTTCGAACGGCCAAGCAAAACACAAAAACTTTCTATGTTCCGGGAAAATATCAATGTGATGGTAGCCAGATTTAAGGTCAAAAGAAAACATGTACGAATCTTTCTGTAAGAATAACAAGGCAGTACGCAAATCCTCCATTTTGAAAGATTCTTTCCAAACATGCATGTTCACATATCTCAAATCTAGGATAAGACGCATTTTCCCAGACTTCTGTGTCGCTACTGACAAAGGACTGACAACTAGAGGACAAGTAGTCCGAGAAATGCAACCTTTACTTAGCAATGACAAAATTTCGCTTTCTACGAAACCTGCTTTAATGCGGGCTGAACGGTTATTCTGAACGACTTCGCAGACGGCGTGGTGACAAATGGAATTTTATACCCTTCAGTTATAACATCAAGAACATCTTGTGGCGCACCTATAGACTGCCAAAATGTAAATTTTTAGCAAGCCTGCCTCTGACCGAAATAAAACTATCGGGAATACCAGTGCTTTGACTAGCAAATGCTCTATTCGATACTACAGTCTTATTGCCTTCAATTGAAAAACTGTCTCGTCCACTATGTTGCGTTGACAAATCTGATAAATTTACGTCAAATGACTTATAAATATCGACATACTTATCTTTATTATTTACTGTTGAGTTGTTTGCATTGCTGCCTCCAGTGGCCTTGTTTTCCACATGAGAAACAAACGTCATTGGGGCCTGGTGTGCGACGTCCAGACACAAAACTGCTAGTTTTTTCGCCTTTGGAGTCTCCTTGCCTGCCGTCGTCTGGGCTTTGACCAAAGTTTTTGTTACGCCGAACACGCCGGTAGTTTATTCGTCTCCTTAAAGCGTGGTATTCAGCTCTCCGGATTTTTCTTTCGTCACCACTATCAGAAGCTAGCTCGTCCGCCTCGTACTCTTGTACCACCGCCCAACCAAATTCTGAACGGTCAGCCATTTTTATGAGTTTCTGGCGATGTTCAAGCATTTCCATACCTTCTTTAAGATCTGCGGCCACCTGTTGAAATTTGTTCTTTTGAAGGTTGGTGTTGGCCTTGTCGAGCGTGGCTGCCAATTTGGAGTTGAACTTGGCTTGTTCAGCATTGCCCTTCTTCTTGAACGAGTTTTCATCTGCGGCCTTGATGCGTTTGACCATTCGGTCCTGTGTTTCATCTTGCTGCTCACTCATTTCATCTTTGAAAGAACTCAGGTCTTGTTGGACTTGGAGTCGAAGTTGCTCACAGTTTTGCTTTACTATCTGCGCCAAGGAGTTTTGAAGGTCTGCCAGAGATTGCGACTGCTGCGCTGGCTGAGAGCGGGGTCTGGCTTCATCCTGGGAGTACTGCGAAGTCGCCCCATTTGGTGAAATGCCAGGAAGATGACTATCGTAGCTACTTTGCATGGCTGAACAAAATTGAGGGGAAGCAAGCTAGGTACGGTGTAGACGCCCGAGAGAATGTGACAATCTTCTATCCACTCTCTTTTATATACTCTCATTAGCATACAAGGCATCACAGGTGTGAACGAAAAATCTACTGCATGTCAACGATAAGAAAACATTTCTGTTCTAATTCGCTACGCTCAAACGAACAGAAATTTAAAATCCTGCATATACACATCGTGATCACAAACAAGCATGATGCCATTCACGTGATCGCATAACACACGATGGTCAACATTTGTGTTGTTGTAATCTATATTTTGATTGCCAGATGATTAGTTTTTGATAATGGCGGGGAATCTAAAATGATGTTAAAAATGTTTGAATTTACATGCCACTTTCGACACTTATAACAGTGATATACATTTTCCAGTCTTCAATGCGTCTTATTCAAAGAAAACAGGAAAACAGGAAACTTGGAAAACAGGATATTTTGAGATCGGTTTAGTACATACTCGCAGCTATTGTTGGGGCTTTAACTCTTTGTATGTAGGCCTAGGCCCTATTCGTCAACAAACCAACAAACGAACAACAAGAAAATATCGGAGACTGAGTTCCCAGTCGTCCACTCAGGTTTATTCAAGCAAAGTGAAAGGCGTAGCGACGAGAATTAAATACACAGCCTTGCCATGCAGAGGTAACTCTGGCACTGGACATGCTACATATAGACATGTTTGCAGACCATAAAAACGCTGTCCACGGATGCTCTGTTAATAATTATCAACATGTTGTATTTACCAATTCCCGGAAACTTGCAATTGAGCACGTCACAGCACAGTTACATGAACGTCCGAACTACAGGACTACAGGATAAGGAAACGGAACAAGTCTCATGCTACAAATAGATCGTGCATGGAACAGAACTCTGCTGAACGACACGTGCCATTAATTAACGAGTGTATGTCGCATGACTCTGTTTACTTCTCCGTGAGAATAGGCATTTGTATTCGTCGATGTGACCTTGATGTGATTGAAAGTTGGTCGCGACGCGGATACATGCGTCACAACTTCGTGCAGTGTGTTGAATTCTGTAACAACAGCTGAGAGGTAAGTAATCGGTATTAGGCGCCAGCATGGAGCGCATGGCTCTAGTTAATCAAGATAATTTAACTTTCACCTAATTGTCTATTGGTCTGTGATCAAACTGTCGCTTATGGTTAGGTACAAGACTAACCATGGCATAAGACTTTTATACATATAGTCAGGTGGCTTAGCAACAAAAAACAGCAAGATCGTTACACGGATAACAAAAGTGCCAAATTTGCTACAGAGGTTCACATATATGTGTAGATCAAAATTGACTATTGCTCCAAAAATTTGGGCCACCGTAAAGGCTCGATGACGTCATAATTTATAAAGGCCGCCATTATATTGTTTAAAAATGGTAAAATACGGTTTATTCAGCCATTTTTCGATATTCTTTTGAATAAACTGACACAAAAATCCTCAATTATAAATAAAACATTAAAGGGACGCAAATCAATTATTATGGTGACGTCATAAAGCCAAAATGGCCGACCAAATTCAATATGTCTGCCGTAATATTGTCTAAAATATTAAAACACTGTTAATTAAGCCTGTTTTCAGCATTTTATCGCCTGAACTGAAATTAACACCCCGAATTACAGACAAAACATATAATTGATGCAAATTAATTATTGAGATGACGTCATAAAACTAAAATAACAACCAAAAGTTACAAAATGGCCGATTATGAAGTTCACTCTGCTCATGAGTACAATACCCATTTACGTGACAAAATGATAGTTTGAAAGTAATGTACAAATTGTATTAATATTCCATAAAGTCAAAATAAAAGAAATGTACCAAACTTAGCCAATACGTTCTACACAAGTAACAAACTCTTATGAGATTGTGGTCTGAGTTTGAAAAAATCGAATCGATTTAAAAGGAAATGAAGGCAACTTCACACACTGGTTCTACCTTTGTTTGTGATACGGTACAGTGAGTAGATCAATGCAGTTTCGTGATAAGGGAAACATGGTGAGAAACCAGTGAATCGATAGTGCTTTGACCCTGGTAATGTGACCTTGGTCCCAGAAAAAAGGTTTTATGTTGGTGATTCCTCCTAGCGGCGTTTTGGGCCAAAGTGAGGTCTCATCTTCAGTCACTTGAATGGTATTGTATTCCAACATGCTTAGTTTGATGGTAGCAATTGTTTATCAAAGAGAGATGCTAAGATCATTATGTTGTGGTCTGATTGTTGCGTGAGTTGTTGCTCAGACCGTCCATTTGTACCACCCTTGTGTTTGAATTTTGTTCGAAGGAGGACATATTTTATGTTATTCTTCCTTTTATACTTTATTATAGGTTTTCTGGAAAACCATAGCCAGCGTTTAATCGCCCTTCATTATTTTCCAGTGTCTTATCATATTATTTGATTAGGCTAGTTTTGATGAGGTTGTGCTGACAAGTTTTTTGTTTCATCATTAGTCTTATTTTTGTTGGCTGACGTTTTGTTATATTAACTTCTTTTTGATACAGGGTATGTCTTTCTTTTGTAATCACTTTGTTGAAGTTTTTGCGTCGAGAAATTGACCTTTTTTATTAAGTCCATATTGTTGTTGCATGTGCGAACATATCTGAGTAATTCACCTTCAATGAAGCATTTGAAGGTTTGTGGCAGATAAATATCGTCACATGGTTTTGTGTGGGTTTTACAGTCGAGCCATCTCTCTTGCATCTCTGGCATTTGAAGACCACAAGGTGAAGGTATGACATTTTGTCGATAGAATGATCAAATATGAATTCCCAAGTTGAACGTAGGGTACAGGGTGTTGCATCCTCGACAAATGTTCTGAATGTTAGAAGTTGATGTTAGGTGTCTGTGTAAATCATGAAAATTCCACCTTTTAAATTTCCATACGAATCTTTGACCTGATTTAATACAACTTTCTCCATATATCCATATATTTGTTTGTATTTTTCTAAGTTGAATTAAAATATGTTGCCTTTTCAGAATAATCGACAGTAACTGTCATGTACGTTGTCGGTGAGTTTTTGTATCGTATCAGTTGGCTAGTACTGTTTCAGAGTCCAACACTACAATCGCTGCATTTATGGCTTCATTTTTGGCATGTTTTTTCTACATTTATACCATTTGTAATGTTACCAGAATAGAGTTTGCTTGTATTTTTATTGATTCTATGTAGTTAATGAAGTTTTTGTCCCTGTCATATGTAAGTCGTCTTTGTACGATTGGGCCTACGACAAAGTCTAGAAATTCCGAGATTTGGTTTATTGGGCTCGAGTAGCCATTTCTATTGAGACGTTGGATGATGATTGTTCCTTCCCCTTGGGTTTTGTGTATTTTGGCAGGAGATACCATCGTGGTGTACAAATTATTCTACGTATGGGAATGGGGAAACTGTAAATCACCTCGTCAATGATCTTCTTGTCGCAGATAAATGATTTCATATACAATTTCCACCGTATAGTTAATGTCGCCAAGTGTTGCCTTAATGTACAGTAATAGTGTACATTTCGCAGCTGTCTATAACTTTCTTTAATGTCATTTGTCGTATTTCACAATTGCTATGCCTTTTTTTCTTTATTGATGAGTTTTATTGTGTTTGTTTGTTTTTAGACAGATTGTTCAGAGCAGTCTTTTCTGCTTGAGTTATGTTCTTTCTGATTTTGGTTGCGAATGGAATTTATTCTATCGATCTAAGTTGCTTCGAGACAGTTTTACAATTTTGGGTTTTCCACTGTTAGTAGTGTCGAGCATGGACTTATCTTAGAACAGATGGCTGATGATTTATTGTTTCTTTCTCACGATACTGCACAATCTTATGATGCGAATAAATTTGTTGATATCTCATACGACATTTTTTCTGGATAGGCACTTCTGAGTTGGAATAAATGTCAAGCCTTTGCTTAATGCTTTGATTTCAACATTTGGTAAGGTTTGATTTGCAAGATTTTTGATGAATCTGAGAATCTTTCTGAGTTCTTATTTTTGTTTAACCTTCCATTTCTGCTTGCGTTCTTCCTGGCGTTTTTTATGTTTTTGGTTTCAAAACAGCAAAACGAGACCAAAAACGAAAAGAAAAGAGGCTTTTCATAAAATTCACGAAAGCTACAAATAAGCTAGGTAATCTAGCTTCAAGAGGCAAAAAAAGTCTTCTCCTTGTTCATAAAACTCTGACCAAACGGCTTTTTTTAGGCCAGCACATCCTCCAAAAAGAGAACTACTGTAGCACAAAACTATGTGTCTGTCACCACACATCGATACATAAAAATACCAGAAAATTCAACAAACGAAAAAGGCTTCTCAAACAAGGGAAGCAAAAGACAAAAATCACAAACATTAAGCCTTTTTTCGGGGGCCAAGGTCACATGACCAGGGTCAAGGCATGATATATTCACCATTTTCTCGCCATGTTTTTCGTTATCCTGAAATCACACTACTTTTGATCTACTCACTATATCGTAACACTTTCAAAGGTAGAACCCGGATGCGTAAAGTTGTCTTAATTTCCTTTATATCGATTCAGTTTTTCAGACAGAGGCCATTGTTAAATATTCAATAATTTCATAATAGTTTGTCACTTGTGTTTAGCTTATTGGCTAAGTTTTGGTACATTAATCATTCATTTTGAGTTTATGGATCATCAAGACAAATTGTACATTACCTTTAAACTGTCATTTTGTCACGTAAATGGGCTATTGTACTAAGCACAGTGAACTTCAAATAGGACATTTTGTTATTTTCGGTTGCCATTTTGGTTTTATGATGTCATCACAATAATCAATTTGCATAAATTATCTATAATTTGGGGTGTTAATTTCAGTTCAGGCACTGAAATGCTGGAAACAAGCTTAATTAACAGTATTTGCACATTATCAGACGATATTATGGGTGACATTTTGAATTTGGTCGGCCATTTTGGATTTGTGACGTCATCATAATAATTGATTTGCGTTAATTTTATGTTGTATTTGTAATTTGGGATGTTTGTGTCGGTTTATTTAAAAAATATATATTGAAAACTGCCTGAATTAGCCGCATGTTAACATTTTTAAGCAATATGATGGCGGCCATTTTGAATTATGACGTCATCAAGCCTTTCCGGTGGCCCAAATTTTTGGAGCAATAGCTAATTTTGATTTACACATATATGCGAATATCTGTAGCAAATTTGTCACTTTTGTCATCCGTGTAACGATATTTTTGTTAAGCCACCAGACTAATACTGGTATACATGCGTAGGTACGGACGCTTTCAACAGTCGAGGTCAAAACCTATTACTGTACTAGGTTAAGGGAGAACCATTTGATTTCGGGGGGAGGGGTATGGAGGAAGTGAGTATTGGAGCAATTTTTTTCTGCTGTCAGACCTGCATCAATTTTTTTTTCAAATGGAGTAGCAGTGCAAATTTTTTTTTATTGGTCATCAAGTTTTATAATGCGTTGTATACAAGGAAGTCGTCATTATTTACGGCCTGAAACTCCGAAATTTCGAGTGACCGCCCCCCTTGCCAACCATGATGAATTTGAGTAACCTCCTTCTGTAACTCTGAAATTTTGACTGATCCCCCCACTTAGAAAAGTTAAATACCAATACATGTAATTGTAGAATTTACAAAATACAGCAACAGTAAAGACCTTTCAAATCCTGATGTGCCCTGCTAGACTATCATCAGTTAGCTCATGACGGTCAAAACAGGTGAACAAATCAAAATGAAATTCAAAGTCACAATAAAATAAAGATATAAAAGATCATGCAGTATCTAACCATATAGTATATTGTTTAATTTGGATGGGTATTAAAAGTACAGGGGGAGAACACGCGAGAGGCTTAGCGGGAAAGTGTCACAGGGGCTTTCCCCTATCTTTCATGGAATTTTTTTAGATACTGATGTGTGCTATAGTGCAGTCTGGTGCAATCTGAGAGGTGTTTTTTAATGTTTTTACTAAGTGAAACTGTTAGAATACCCCAAGGGGGAGAGCACGAGAGGGGGGTTTCCCTCTCGTACTGGAAATTTTGAGACATTGATATGTTTAATGCTGCAATCTGAGAGGAGTTTCAGTTTATTTTGAAATCGGTAAAACTGTTTGAAAATGACGTCGACATTGAACACTGATATTTTTTACATTTTTTTTCACGATCAGTGTTTGAGTCACAATATTCAACAACCAATCAATGACAATACAATTTGTGAAAAACAGTTCTGTTTGCCAGACACTGAAGACAAATGAATATGAAGGAACGGAAAATCTGTGACCTTCTTGTGTCATTTCTCCAGCTGCCAGCTTCTAATGAAAAGCCTGATATGATATGTTTAACTGTCAAAATGGTCATTGAACGGAGGTAAATTAAAACATGTTTCTGTGATAATAAAGGATGAATTCACAACAGTTCAGTTTTGTCCTTGATACTGTGAACATTTTTATAAATTGATGAGCGCCACGATGCAGTGTAGTGCAATCCAAGAGGTATTTTCAATTTGTCTTTTACCAGTAAAACTGTTAGAAGACAAAAGGGGGAGAGCCCGAGAGGGGGTGCCCCCTCTCGCATTGAAAATGTTGAGAAATGGATGTGTGCAATGGTGCAATCTGAGATGTTTCAATTTATTTCGCACAAGAAAATTGAGTAACCCCGTCCCCCCTTCTTCCTCTCCACATTTTGAGTAATGCCCCCTGAAGTTTTCATTTTTTTTTAGTGACCCCTTTCCCCTCATATACCTCCGAATACATGGCGAGACACCGGTGAATCGATAGTGCTTTTACCCTGGTCATGTGATCTCAGTCCCCGGTAAACCGGTTTGTTGATTGATGATTCGTCTTAACGGTGTTTAAGAATCAAAAATGGGGTTCCTTCATAAGTCGCTCTGTTGTTTTGTATCCCCTCCGCTTGGTTGTGTGATTATTGATTCATCTTCGTCCTCAAAGAGGAGAAGCCAGATTAGTTATTGAGAGAGTTTGCCACTATTGACGGACTCTATAGTGAGAGATCCGGTGTGTGTTGTCATATTATAATTAAGGCATCGATGTAAGTTCTCAGGGAAGATGTTATCTTTTGTGGTCAGAGAAACAAGGCTCACACATTGTATTTCATTATATTTGTCGTTCCTCAATTTTTCATTGTCAAGGTACATCTTTCTAACATATTTATACTGACAAAATAATTTATTGGTTTTAACACTAGTTTATTGACGCCTGTCTTGTCTTTTAATTGTCACAATCTACAGAAGTCAAATAGTCCCCTTTAGATAGTGCCTATGCCATTGAGATATTGCAACAGAAATCCTGAAATATGATTTCTGTGGTCGGAAAAGGGAAGGAAAACATTGAGTGTACTGAGGTGTAGAGTAGACCTATGTAGTGCAAGCTTATATCATTAGTGCTAGGAAAAAAACATAAGAATTGCTTGTGGTAAAAACATTTGCGCCGCCTGAGAACAAGGTTTCCAAATTTTGCTAATTTCTGGTGCATTGTGACAATTTTTTTCTCTTCTGTCTGTTATGACAATTTTTTTTCTTCTATCTCACCTGGTGACAATTTTTTTTTCTCAAAATCCTCCATATCCCCCCCCCCCCGAAATCAAATGGTTCTCCGCTTAGGCCGAGAGCCGAGTCTTATCTCAACGGTTAACGGTATCCGCCGCCATTGTGAATCTCCTTCCCGGAAAAGCATGCTGGTATACTATGACAATCCTCGGCCATCGCCAAATTTTGATTTTTCTTTTTGAGAGTTTTTGCTTATGACACGACGGCCGAGGATTATCATTAGACTGCATGTTACTCTATGGGAACCGAAAAGGATGCTGGTCTACTATGACAACTGTCGGCCATAGTTGAAATACATTTCATTTCCTTTTCATGTTACTTTGAATTTTCTTTAATTTTCATTTTACTATGAATTTACTTTTACTTTCATTTTACTTTGAATTTTTATTTTCAATTTTTAGCTACTATAGACTATAGTCTATAAAGGCTATTGGGATGGGTGTCAGTCCGGCGTCTTTCATCAGTCTGTATGTATGTATGTACATGTATGCATGTCCGTTTGTGAGGCGTCCATCCACTCAAATACTTGAGAACCGCAGTACTTACTGCTTTGATATTTGTTGTGGAGATGAAAAATATGATTATGAGAAACTGTTTTTTTTTAATTTTTTGACATTGTTGAAAATATGCAAATTAGTGCCAAAAAGGAGTTTTTGGTAAAAAATCTTCTTATTCATAACCGCTTGTCAGATTGCTTTGTTATTTGGTATACAGGTCCCTAGGGATAACCCAACTTAGATTTGTTCAAATTGTGATGAAATATGCAAATCTTTTTTTTAAGGAATTTTTTTTATTTTTTTTACTTGAAATGTTTACATTTTAATTTTACTTTAGTATATTTTTATTTCAATTATGATTTTATTTTTTATTTGTTTCTTAAACAAAAATCATAAATGAAATGTTCCTGCGTTTTTGATCAAAGTAAAATCATAAAACAAACGATTTCTGTTTCCAATCTCTTAAGTTTGATTTTTTTTCCTTTTCAAGAAACAAGAAAATTATTTTTTTTCAATTGTTTTTGTCTTATTTGCTATAGCATTTCTTTTTTGTATCGATATTACTTTATTTAGCACGAATTCTTTTGTTAAAAAATCACTTTTAAAATAATATGTTACACAAGACAGAATAAACTAATAATTTAGACGCATTTTATTGGTGACAACTCCAGGCCACCATACACCTGCTCTCGGGCACATAAGCCCATTATCAAGGCATTAATATATAGTACTGCCCGGGCGCGGGGATCTACCGCAGGCAGCAGCAATATTCTTATCACGAAGTTTTTCTCGCTGTTTTCTCTATGCAGCTCCTCTCCTATTTTTCATGCTCTGACTGATCGGAGTAAATAAAATAATGATTATATTACCTAACCTAGCCTCTTGACTCTTTATTTTTTTTGTTTACACCCCATTACAAGGACGTTTATTTCTTTGACTTGGCCTCAGATGCAGATACATACACTGTAGTACATGCATGCCGAAACATGGCATTTTAAATTGTGATGCAGACCTGATCTGTGCACTCCGAGGTGAACTAGAAACATATATGACAGCTTGCTATGTCCCTCCAGGACTCTGGTTATATACTGCTAGACCCCACACATGATGAACAACCAGTTTGGTGTAAACGTCTATAGCAAATTCCTAAAAAGAAATAACATGTGTTGTGGATTAAGTGAAGCAGAGGTTCGAATTAACCAAAGTTAAGAATATTACATTTGAGTTGCCTACCTTCAATTCTGAGAATTGTGGATGATGTCCTGTTTAAAGCTTTGTAATTTGTTCCAGTGACACTCCCAGGGCAATAAATAATGATAGCTTCCTTTGCAAGTGCATGTCGCTTGGTTGCGCTGTGTTTCCATTTCTGAAGGCAGGACAGTTTGATTATGAGCTGAGCTGAGCTAAGCCCATATAAAAAAGATGCACATAGTCCCATGCCTATATCGTGTCAGTGCAAAACCATTTTTTTAGTAATTCAGTATTGCATAAAACTTTGCCAAACAAACACACAAAGAAATTACCATATTCATTTGATCAGTTATGGAATGTAGGAACACAAAAACAACGGTAAAACTTGCGATAGCGGTCTTCTGAAAAAGCACAAATTCATTTCCCTTTGAACAGGTCCCCTCTCACCTTTGTTAACAACAGGTTTAGACCAAACCAGGGTGCTACATGTAGGTATCTGATCCAGTCTGTGACAACGGAGTTGCAGTGAAATTATTAAAGTGCCATCATAAAGGCTAACATTAATCGACGTTTCACTTCTTGATTTGGCATGAAATTTGATTCTGCTGAAGAATAAAATGTTTTTGTCGGGGAGAAAGTGTTTTGCTCAACCAATGAACCGACAGTAATGCTTCTGTAAGTTCTCAATTAGAATATGTATCTGCTGTCTGTTTGAAATATTTTTGAAAACAAACTGCCAAACCATCAGTGCAGTTGCATCATAACATAAAGCATTGCTATTAGCTGTATTATTATTTCTTCATGTAAATATAACTTGTATATTTTAGACAAGAACTAAACTGAATATTTTTTCTCTCCAATAGTTATCTGATTGAGCTTCAGTGACCGGTTCATATTTGGCAGGCATTCAAGCAAGAATTTAATACCGAACTAATTTTATCTTCAATTTTGTGGTGAACAGTGGTAACTTCCTGATACAATGAAGTACGGTCAATTTGTCATGCAAGTCTTTCAGATGACAATAGTGGGTGGACTATCACTGACCTACTCTCAAACACTGAATGGTAAGTACATTATAAATATGCCTCAAGGAAGTATGTATAATTCTTGGGAGCTGTATTATATAATAACTATTCCTAGAAGTTTTGTTAGCAAGGACATAAGATATTATCCTAATCCAGTACATTTTTTCCTGAACAGTAAAGGCAACACACTCAATGACCCTCAAAATATTCAAAATACTCTTTATCAATTAGTTTAAAATACAACACTATAATGACGGTCTTCTGAGTTTTAATAAGTGTGTTAAGATCTCTATGATTGATTATGATCAGTGTTTTTGCTAAGGTTGGGGAACGTTGGTAAATGATGTGGGAACTGTGGTAACATTTCTACTGTCCCGTAATCTGATTGCGTTGATATACCAAGAAGAACCCGGTAAAATGGCTGGGGAACCCTGGCAATATTTACTGGGGTACTGGTCTTAACAAAAAAGCTGATGATTGTAAGAAAGTAAACATTTTGTTGTTGACTTGTTCATCACTGTGATTGCCATGTTATTGGAACGCGTATATCCTCCTCTTGTTCATACTGATTAACATATTAGACAACAATACGTAGATAACAGCAGATAATTTACATTCTGCGGATGTCATGTTAGCGGATGCTAAATGAAAACAAACACTTTTTTCACTTTTTCCTGAAATCTTCCTTTCCACATTTAAAGAAAATCCTGATCATAGACCTACTTATAAGTTACATGTATGTACTATGAAAGGTATTCACACCTGGTATAATATTTTTTTTAGCATCGACATCTCTTACAGTGGAAGTTAATGATACGGCTGAAATTGATTGTGAAATCCAGCAAAATGATGACAGGGCAATGTACACTGCCGAAGACATAACATGGTACAATCAAAACCAAGCTATACCAGGGGAAATGTACTCTACCATGTCAAATACAACATCAGTACTTGTGCTTCCATTTGTACAGTTTGCTGATGCTGGAAACTATTCATGTAGGCTTGATAACGGAGCGGTATCGACCACTCAAATTCGAGTTGGAAGTAAGTTACTCAGAGAATTACAGTTTTACCACAACCTAGATACCAACATGTATTTTGACCTACCACTGCGTACCCGTACCCACTTTCAGTTACCTGGAAGTTTGATGTGTATTGATCATGCTGCTGTGTGAATATGAATGTATGTCATGTGCATGTGGGAGGTGGGAAAAACGATGTCTGATGATTACACATCTTCTTGGTTAGACCCAAAACTAGCCTGATAAAGGAGAGGGTATGTATGGGTGTGGTCCTTCCACCACAGTTTTTGTGTATACGACTACATGTAGGTGTGTATGTGACATAATGTTCCTATTAAGACCTCAATGCAAAGAGCAAAGTGACATCATGGCCATAGCACACGCTCTGTCTTTTATGGTCAAGCAGGATTTTCAGAAGAGATGGTAGCTCAACTTTGCAAAACGTCATTACTTAAAATTCAAAGTTTTCGTCCATGTTTGGTTAAATATCTTTTTTTAGTCCCCCAGATGAAGTCAAGGAGGACATGGTTCGGGTTCCGTCTGTCCGTCCGTCCGTCCATCCGTCCGTGTGTCTGTCCGTCAAATTCCTTTCAAACTTGGTAAGAGGATAGGACACTATGACATACATTTGCACGTCCATTGTTTTGGGTGTGAACACGCATAATTAGCGTTAATTTGAATAACTAGTGATTTTTTTAAAACGAGCTCTGTTTCTTAGGAGACTGCACCAAGTTCGATGAAACTTTGTACACATGTTGGTCACACTTACCTCTAATAGCACATGAAGACATTTGTCAGTATTGTGTCGATAAAATGAATATTTGCATATTTTATGAATTTTCACAATTCCCATAATATTTCACTAAATACTGACTCAAATTTGATGAAACTTCTTACAGATGTAAAGATACCAGAGTAGATTTGTGGAAAGGCATTTAGCAGGATCATGTCAATTAATAGCTAATTTGCATATTTGACGATTTTTGTAATTAGGGTGCCATATCAAAATATACCTACTCAAATTTGATGAAACATTGTACAGATGTTGATATACCAGAGCTTTAACAGTATGCAAATACATTTAGCAGGATCATGTCATTTAAATGCTAATTTGCATATTTAATGAATTTTTTAATGCTGATTATATGTCAAGAAATACGGATTCAAATTTCATGAAACTTAGTACAAATATTTGGGTTGGTAACTCTGCTGGTGGACAGAATCGAATTGTCCCCGAGGTTATCGTTCGCCCAGTTAAAGCGATGAAATTCGTTTCTTCGCTTCGATAAAGTGTGTATGTGCGATGTATGATAGTGAGCATGCGTGCGTGAGTGCTTCACGAACTCTACAACGTGTTGAGCAGTCTCAGTCAGAAAAATGTAACAACTTAGCCGGCTATTGAACCACTCTTCTTTGGGAGTGGAGATTTAGCCGAGCGATTCTCTCTGTGGCCTCTCAGCTAGGCGACTGATGCCGTATGTTGTGGGTTCGAATCCGATTGAAAATTAGCCGTATTATATACCAAAGGTGTAACTGTGTGCAATCATTTTGACCCCAGCTTTAACAGTATGCAAATACATTTAGCAGGTTCATGTCATTAAATTGCTAATTTGCATATTTTATGAATTTCTGTAATCAAGGAAATATGTCTCGAAATACCGCAGCAAATTTCATAAGACTTTGTAGAGATTTTGATCTCAAAGTGTTGTAATTGCAAACAAAGGCATTCTGCAGTATCTCGTGAAGTTATTGCCAATTTGCATATTTAATGAACTTTCCTAATTAATGTGCTGTGTCCAGAAATATTGCATCAAATTTGGTGAAACTCGGTACAGATGTTAATCTCAAAGTGTTGTAGTAGCATGCAAAGACATTATCATATCATGTCAATTAATTGCATATTTGCATATTATAAAAAATTTCATAATTAGGCTGGTACTTTAAGAAGTACTTCATCAGATTTTTTGAAACTTGGTACAGTTGCTGAGCTCACGTTGCTTTAACTATGTATAAGGATACTTATCAGTATCATTGTAATTAATTTCTAAGTTGCATATTTAATGATTTTTCCTAATTAATGTGATACGTCCAGAAATCCTGCATCAAATTTTATAAAACATGGTACAGATGTTGATCTTCAATTGGTGTAAAAGTGAATAGTAACATCCTGTTGGTAAATTATTTATTGACTTATTTAATGACCTTTTGTGATTAGGGTGGCAGCGCAGATTGACTGAACAGGGAAACAATGTTTGTAATGAAAGATCAATCTTCTGAATGACTGCACTAATTCTGTGATAACACTTGCTGCAGATGTTGATCATACAAAGATTTACCAGTGAAGAAAGGCATTTTCATTTTAGCAGTATCAATAGCTAATTTAAGAAAGTCTCTTCTGTACTGAACATGAGGACATTTTTTGTTCACATCTGGCGTTCTGACTTTTTTATGTCAAGAGCCATTACTCAGACATGCCTGGACTGATTTCTTCCATATTAGTTGAATTTTGACATTTAAAAAACTAGGGCATGACATACCTAATTCTCTCCAACTTGGTAAAAGGACAAAACCTCATGCCACATCCACTATTACTGATGTCTACTTGTTTAAAATCCAATCAAATATGGGCATTGATGTGTATTAATCATGATGCTGTGTGAATATGAATGTATGTCACGTGCATGTGGAAGGTGGGAAAAACGATGTCTGATGATTACACATCTTCTTGGTTGGACCCAAAACTAGCCTGGTAAAGAAGCTGGCAAGTGTGGGTGCGGTCCTTCCACCATAGTCTTTGTGTACACGACTATGTGTACCGTATATATGACATAATGTTCCCATAAAGACCTGAATGCAAGAAGCAAAGTGACATCATGGCCAAGCACATATCCTGTCTAGTCATGGTCAAGGAAAATTTTCACAAGAGAAGGCAGCTCAACTTTGCAAAATTTCCTTACTTTTCAAAGTTTTTGTCCATGTTTGGTTAAGTATCTTTTTTCCATGTTTGTAGGGAAGTTATTGTAAGTCTGGGTGCCTAGATATAGTTGAAATTTCTTTGTTTACATGGAAAAAGGATATAACACTCAACAGACTGCTTGTTCCTCTTTAGCGGCAATGAAAAGTGATATGCATAGGAAAATAATGATTTTTGCCTCTCTGCATGTTATAAACAAGCATTTATGGCAGTTTCCTTGAAGGGATGTATGGGTTACCAAAATAATCTTTTGTTAGTCTTTTCATCCAGTTCCCACAAGTTTAATGACTGCAAATGAAACCACAAATGTATATATGTGTAAATGTGTGTATGCCAAGCCGCAATAGGGGTCACATGGACAGTGAACACCAATATTTGGATGTCTTGGTGCTAATAGTGAGCTTGGATAGACTGCCTTCAACTGGACAGCCACATAGAGTCAGAAAGAGGGAGAAATGACAAAAAAAGAGTGCTTTGACTTACTTATTTTGCCTTCAACACAAAGATTGTAAAAACCATAACGATTAGAAACAATGGGTCAAATCAAAGTTTTATTAATGCATAATAAAACACAATTTCCAGAATGTAGGAAGTTGATAAAGCAATACATGTATAGGATAGTCACTAGTTTATTACCACTCTGAAAGTGAAAATCGACTTACAGACCCCCATCATTATTTCAGCACTCTCAGACAGGTTCAGCTGAGATTCTCAGATATATTTGCAGACTTGATTTGATGTATGGTTATATTCAAAAAATACCGGATCTTGTCATATCTGAGTATTTTGAACAGTGTTGTCTGAGAAGGCCAGTGTTTAGTACAATTACATACCTTAATGGTATAATATATATAGAACGATACAATCTGGGTATTTTCTGAACAGCTTTACTATGGTACGCTTTTTGTTGTCACATTTTGCAAACAAAGTCAAAAATACAGTTTTTCAGAATGTACTGAACTTTCTAAACATCCTAATGAGGCAAAAGTCCTGTGCATGATCTAGACATGATATTTTGTTAGTTTATTATTGTTTGATATATTTAAAAAAGAATCTTAACATATCAGGTATTCTTCAGTGTGTGATATAAAATGCGGTCAGGTCAATTCGAACTGAACATCACCCAAAGTAAGGACATCATTTGAAATGATAATTTGAAGTCCTCAATACAAATCTCTTTTTGCATGAACCCAAAATGCAATTTTTAAAGTTTTTAATAAGATATTAAGATTCCCCTCATGAACAGAATGTTGTTTTCCCTCAAAGAGTTTACACAGAGTTTTCAGCCATTTTTTATGAAAAATATCAGTAGATTTTAATGTAAATTTAGATTCAAATTTTAATTAATTTGTTTCCTTTGTATATAAATTTGCCAGGCGGTCACAGACTTTTTGAATGATTTCGAAAGAAGATGGTTTTCAGTTTCCTTAAAGGAAAATTTTGGCAAAGTTTAAACTATGTAGTTTTATAGGCATTTACTTACTTTTTTTACACAGTTTCAAATGTGATAGCTAGGTTCCTTATTCCTTGTCCTGCCAAGTTCAAATTCATCAGGTCAAGTTGATTCGAACCCATGAAGCACAATATATCCCATATGGTGCATTTTAACAAATTCAATTTTCTTTTCTCACATTTACAGCTGTACCCAGGATAGCAAATTTTAGCTGTCAGGCCCGCAACATGAAGGAAGTCTGGTGCACATGGGATCCATTGCCCAGCAACTTACCAACAACATATGTTTTTACTTATAAACTCAGGTTTGTGTTACTTGTTCTGTACCACTTCATATGGCAAACTACCAAAGTTAAAATATATGGTGCTCTATGTATTGTATACTGATGGGATTATGAATTAATATCTTTTATGTAGAGTAAATCATACCCTCATTGTATGGTAATGCATGTGCATTTTTGTCCGCATGTCTGTAAGTCTGCCTGTCCATTTCAAAAACTCACAAATTGCTTCATAATCTGCATGCATAATTATCTCAGTCTTTGATATGACAAGGGTGGTAGATTGGATTCCAGAAGATCCTGAGATGTACTTAAAGCTAAAAAAATTTCCTTTGAGTGTTTAACCTGGTACCAGCCATCAAGCGATGTGTAGAATTAAAGGTTATACATATTTAACACTTACTCCAGATCCTTGTTAATCCTTGTCACTTGCAGTCATAGAAAGAAATGGAAAGATTGCCCAGACTCAGTAACTAAAGGACCAAACTCATGTTACATCGAGCAGTCTCTTGGTACACTTCATAACATGAGAGTAGTTGCTACAAATGATCTTGACAGTAAAGTTTGGCAATTCAACATTGATCCAAACACTCAGTGTAAGTTTACAAGACAACAGTATCTATCTTGCATTATATTCATCATTTGTAATGATTTGGCAGTTATAAACCAGTATAAAGTGTATATAGGAAGTAATGGCATCAAGGCAGTTATATCATATTTGATTGTTTTCTTTCATTCTTTATTACACTACTTTGTTTATGCCAGTGCTCTTTAGTCATTTGCGTGTTGATAGGATGGAATAATAACATACAATGATGTTATAAGGTGGGGTATAGCCCATTCCTTGTCATGGTTTTGGACAACCCTGTAAGACCTGCTGTGACAAAGTTGGATCTTTCCAATGAAATTTTTGGTAGAAAGATTGAACTCAGAAGATCAGGCCAGGGATCCTGTGCTTGCAACATGACTTGATTGAACTGTAATATTTTTATCACCATGGTAGCCAAACCTGATCCCCCTGAAGATGTGAAGGTGATAGCAGAAACAAGCAACATAGCCGCAGTGAGCTGGAAAATACCATCTGAATGGTATTCTTCCCATTTTAGTCTTCTTTACAAGTTGCAGTATTACAGCGAATGGGAACCCAACATTTGGTCAGAGGTAAGGCAGCAACATCCTTTGATGTGCTAGCAATATGCCATTTACCGGTCCCTTAAAAAATAGTCCTGCTGAATGAAAAACACACAGCTCCTTCTTTCTATGCAGTTTGTTCATGCAAGCCTAGATTTGGTTCAAGCCAAACTATATCACAATATGTAATAAAAATGTTATTACTTGTAACTGATTGATAAGTTTGCTGCCAGTCTGTCAAAATAGCTGGAGTTTGATCAGTGTAAATATATAGATAAAGACTGTGTATCGTAAAGTACATTTGTACAAGGTAATTTTTCTGGAGGAAAAAAATCATTGGAATGCCAGAGCGTGATCACAGTCTTTAACAATTTTCTTGTCCCGCAGGAACTTGATGCAGATACTCAGCTTTCTTATACGCTAACGTCATTGGACGCATACACATGTTACACCATTCATGTCGCTACAAAATCACAGTCCAGCAGTGAAAAATATTGGAGTGATTGGTCAACGCCCAGTATTGGATGCACAAAGGAAGCAGGTAAAAGAACTATTCTTTGAAACAATACGATAACATTTTACCAATTATGTAAAAAGCTGCATTCTTATAAATTAGTCAAGGGTAGAATTTCCTTACGAATGACAAAAAAGGAGACAGTCACTCATATATATTCAGGGACAGTTTCCATATTTTTTCCCAAATGTCTTTTTCCTTGTAACAGTTGCCACATTGCTTTAAACGTTGATATACGTGTTTCTACATATGATCTCGTACAGCAGCATTCCATAGATGATGATGATATTTTCTGTGAATGCCACTTTTTGGAGTAAATTTACTCATTATTAATGGATAGTCACTTACTTCCAATTTTTATCAGGTGGTATATGCTCTGATTCACTTTCCCCAAGACATATTGCTTCCAATATTATTCTGTTTCAAATATCCAACTTTTACTGTGTTCTTTGAATTACTACACACATTAGAGAATAATTACTGGGTACATGTAATAGTCATTATTTTCTTTTGTCTGACAACTGTGCTGTTACAGCTCTGCTGTTATTACTGCTTAGCATAATTTCACATCAGACTGGTGCACACCTAACTTCGATTAATTCACTCATTTGCCTCAAAAGCCAAAGATTAGCAAGGCTTTGCAAAGTTTTACAAAGACTTGGTGTGTATGAAAGACAAATTATAAACGTCAGTCAGCATGAAAGCATTTGTTAACTCTATAGCCATGTACACTACCCACTTTTACTTCAAGTAAAAGGCTTAACCCGTTGAGCGCCAAAGTCAATTTTGTCGCCCTTATAAAATATCCGTTGGTAAACTTTTGTCAGGTTTTTGCCAAAATTTTGAAAAAAAAACTGTGGCCAATAAAACATTGTATTCATTTGGTCCAAAATTATCAGAAAAATTACAGAAAAGTTCATAAAAATTGGTCAAATGTTGCACTAAAATTTTGGTGGGAAAAAATTCAGCACTCAAAGGGTTAAACTCCTGTGTTTCTAATCATAACATAAATGAAACCACTTGACCATCAAGCCATTAAGGTAATTTGAAAATATGGAGATACTGTAGGAGTTAGCGTTGCATAGTGCATGCATGCTTTGTATTTCACTGTAACCGAGCAGATTAATTCATGTGTCACCCCAAGATTATGGATGTGAAATATCTAACAGTATCCCACATCTCTTTCTTTCAATCCAAGCACCGGAAAAAGGCCTGGAAGTAAACATTCCTGGGCAGACTCTAAAAGGCGGGCTGAGAAATGTCACTATTCGATGGCAGGTTGGTTAACTACTCATACTTCTTGTGAGCTGTGTAGGTACTAGTCCTATTATAAATGAAGGGTCCAACGTCATCAGGTCTCAGCTTGTGTGATCTTCTTGTTTACAAGAAGAAGCTGTTTATGTCCAAAAGTCATTTTGGATCAATCCCTGTTAGAAAATACAGCTCGTCAAGACATTGTTCTAGTTCTAGGACCCTGTGATGCGAAAGGATACAAGATTGGTCATGTGTTTAAAATCTTTTTTACCTGTGTCCTGTTTTCCATATACTGAGCTCTCTGATGGCTGCGCTTCCTTTCTTTTGAAACTTATTGTGAATAACGTGTAGTTTTTGCATGCTTCCCACAAATTACACCAGCTGCCAACGGTGTCCCCTGAAGGTATTATGTGCCTTGAAAGTGAATATTTCAACTTTTGCTCAAACTTTCAATGAAACTTTCAACCATCCTCTTACCAAATCAAGAATAAAGATGAGGGGTCACCGTGCAAAGGATTGTTATAAGGGAAACAGATTACTTAACATTTACCGATATTTGAAATTAAAAATGGCTACCATCCCTGTGATAAGTCAGTCTATTTTCAAATGTAATATGCGATTTACGAAAATGTAAGGCAGTGAAAATTGCTCAAACTTTCTTCAAGCAAACTTTCAATCATTCTCTTTCAAAAAATCAAGGATAAAAATCAGGGTCACTTTGCAAACTCTGGTACGAAAGAAACAAATTATCCAATATTTACCAATATTTGAAATGCGAAATGGCTGCCATCCCTGTGTGTTGTCTCCACTGGTGAAAATAGAATTCCCGATTTTCACAAAACATAGCCAGTGAAAACTATTTACTCTGTAAGCTTCAAAATGAGCCCAAACCAGAAGTACTAGGCCAAAAGAAAATTGTAAAAGTTTGCCAGTCCAAGTATGTCCCACCAAGGTGCATTCTACCCTAATGAGGGAAACTTACATCTCATTATTCAGCGACTCACAAAGAGACAAGCAAGAGGCGAAATCACACAGTACAGGATGACAGTGAAAGATGAAGATGACCCTAGTAAAGCTGATATCATTGACATCCTTGATGGCAATGCTACTGAGTATACTCTACAAGGTCAGTACTCGCATATCATCCGCTTGTTAAGTAATTAGATTTTAAAAACACGATAATTTGTCAGAAATTTTGGACAACAAGGTACTAGTAATTCGCGGCAAGAGGATTTCGACAAACCAGGAGCAGGTTGGGATGGATTTCAAACGTAACCTCCAATCTCCCATTTGGCAATGTATAGTTCTTTCACTGAAGATCTTTACAAAAAATTACCGATGAAACACTTTCCCTTGCATGACAGATGTCAAATGTGTCATTGAATGGCTTGATCCTGTTTTAGCAACATCGATCAAAATGATTGAGATTTAAAAAATCTTAGTCAAACATTCAATATCCTTTCCATTACTAAATGACAGGCTTATTTTTCCACTATTCTTATGTGCAAATTAGTTAACACCAAATCATTTTGCTGTGTACAGTGTATTTTATTTTTGTTCTTTATTCAAGAATATAAGAGATCAATATGTAATAAATTAAACATTTTAACACTGATGAATATCAGAACATATAAAGGTGAAGAATTCGGTTTGAAAAATGCATGAGGACAAATAGAACAGAATTTGACCTGCAGTGCTCAGATTTTTTGGTTTTTCAATTAGGTAGTGCAGTGAGCGTGAAGTCTAAACCTCTGCCACACCTTGCAGTTGTACATTAATTTTTATTTGCTGCATAGAAATAACAGTGTATGCTCTGAGAGCATTGTGCTAGCAAGTTGTTCACTTGTTGTTTGCTGCCATTGCCTATGCAGATACATGTAGAGTATAGAAATAACGGGCGACGCGCTGACCATTAACGTTTTTTTGTGGGAAAGGGCGAGAGGAAAGCAAAAATTAACGGGCGAGGCTTGCCGAGCCCGTTAATTTGGCTTTCCTCGAGCCCGCGCCCATAAATAAACGTTAATGGTCAGAGCGGAGTCTGTTATTTCTATTATATTATCAGCGAACCCAAGAAAACCGTCAAAATTTCCGAAAATTTCAGGAGCGAACGACAACTGGGCCCCAGAAACTGAGCAATACGCGAGCACTGTCACGCACGCTGTACAAAATTGGCAAATCCGGAGATGTTTTCAGAAAAAAGTATCTCAACTTGACCTACAAGTGCTACATTTTATTTTGTGTTTGATTATGATTTATGTTTGAGCTGTAAGGTTATGATACTTTGAGTTGATAATATTATTATTCATATTCACGGGCATGTAAACAAACCATTACTGTGTATTTGTGGTCAGTCACGTGGTTCAGCTCCACCAACCAAAGTGCCGCGGGCAGAGCATGGTAATATAATACGGTATATACAACGCCTGACCTGCACAGTGTCTTTGAAGTTTGCTACATTCCGGTAGATTTTGTAAAGTTCTTTCTACTGCTGCCCTTTCTTTTAATGCACACATTTTGCAGAACCGGCCAAGTTAGCTGCATTGTCCAGCAGAGCGTAGCTCCCCTGTGCAACTTTCCTACAGACAGTGCCATTCCTACCGCCTGCAGTGCGCTTATGCATGTGTACATATCAGCTGCAAGCCTGATTGATTTCTCATAAGGGTTAGCTACAATATTGTACAGTGTAATTTGACTGCTGTTGAAAAGAACTCAAAACCACATTATATACTTGTCAGTTATCATGAAGACACAATTGTGACATCCAGTTGTAATATTTATCACCGTGCATTACAGGTCTTGAAGTGCATAAATCCTATATCGTGTCAGTAATAGCTCTGAATACAGCCGGACCATCTCCACCATCATTCATCAGAATTGTTGACAAAACCCAGGGTAAGTTTCACAAAATGAATTTAGTCTCACTTCCTGCTTGCAGGTTTGTGTGCATTTACAACTCTTATGAAACTGGTTCAATATATGAGTTAATTAACTCTGAATTAATATCTTTGTTAAGATATCCGGTGCCCCAATTTATGAATGTTTTTTGATATTTAACCATGTCATTATTCTTACAAGCCCATACTACAAGATGAACTGATAATATTTACTTCCAACCATTGTCTGTGTGTTAATCCCAGTGAAGTAGTATATGTACGTATAAATCAAGTTATATGCGGACCTGACTATCTGCAGATCAAACTGTGCTGCATTGTATTGAACCCTTTTTTTCGTAACATGATATGCTTCATTGTATGTGTTGTACAGCGAAATAATATATCAGGAAGTCAGATGGATGCCCTGTAAAGTTTATAAATCATCTTTCACTTCACTTTTGGCGGATGACCTAAAATTTGATATCATAAACAGGAAAGGAGACAAAAGTATAGTAAATTGTACCAGTGTTAACCCTCAATACAAATCTCTTTTTGCATGAACCCAAATGCAATTTTTAAAGTTTTTAATAAGATATTAAGATTCCCCTCATGAACAGAATGTTGTTTTCCCTCAAAGAGTTTACACAGAGTTTTCAGCCATTTTTTATGAAAAATATCAGTAGATTTTAATGTAAATTTAGATTCAAATTTTAATTAATTTGTTTCCTTTGTATATAAATTTGCCAGGCGGTCACAGACTTTTTGAATGATTTCGAAAGAAGATGGTTTTCAGTTTCCTTAAAGGAAAATTTTGGCAATGTTTAAACTATGTAGTTTTATAGGCATTTACTTACTTTTTTTACACAGTTTCAAATGTGATAGCTAGGTTTCCTTATTCCTTGTCCTGCCAAGTTCAAATTCATCAGGTCAAGTTGATTCGACCCATGAAGCACAATATCCCATATGGTGCATTTTAACAAATTCAATTTTCTTTTCTCACATTTACAGCTGTACCCAGGATAGCAAATTTTAGCTGTCAGGCCCGCAACATGAAGGAAGTCTGGTGCACATGGGATCCATTGCCCAGCAACTTACCAACAACATATGTTTTTACTTATAAACTCAGGTTTGTGTTTACTTGTTCTGTACCACTTCATATGGCAAACTACCAAAGTTAAAATATATGGTGCTCTATGTATTGTATACTGATGGGATTATGAATTAATATCTTTTATGTAGAGTAATCATACCCTCATTGTATGGTAATGCATGTGCATTTTTGTCCGCATGTCTGTAAGTCTGCCTGTCCATTTCAAAAACTCACAAATTGCTTCATAATCTGCATGCATAATTATCTCAGTCTTTGATATGACAAGGGTGGTAGATTGGATTCCAGAAGATCCTGAGATGTACTTAAAGCTAAAAAAATTTCCTTTGAGTGTTTAACCTGGTACCAGCCATCAAGCGATGTGTAGAATTAAAGGTTATACATATTTAACACTTACTCCAGATCCTTGTTAATCCTTGTCACTTGCAGTCATAGAAAGAAATGGAAGATTGCCCAGACTCAGTAACTAAAGGACCAAACTCATGTTACATCGAGCAGTCTCTTGGTACACTTCATAACATGAGAGTAGTTGCTACAAATGATCTTGACAGTAAAGTTTGGCAATTCAACATTGATCCAAACACTCAGTGTAAGTTTACAAGACAACAGTATCTATCTTGCATTATATTCATCATTTGTAATGATTTGGCAGTTATAAACCAGTATAAAGTGTATATAGGAAGTAATGGCATCAAGGCAGTTATATCATATTTGATTGTTTTCTTTCATTCTTTATTACACTACTTTGTTTATGCCAGTGCTCTTTAGTCATTTGCGTGTTGATAGGATGGAATAATAACATACAATGATGTTATAAGGTGGGGTATAGCCCATTCCTTGTCATGGTGGTATAGCCCATTCCTTGTCATGGTTTTGGACAACCCTGTAAGACCTGCTGTGACAAAGTTGGATCTTTCCAATGAAATTTTTGGTAGAAAGATTGAACTCAGAAGATCAGGCCAGGGATCCTGTGCTTGCAACATGACTTGATTGAACTGTAATATTTTTATCACCATGGTAGCCAAACCTGATCCCCCTGAAGATGTGAAGGTGATAGCAGAAACAAGCAACATAGCCGCAGTGAGCTGGAAAATACCATCTGAATGGTATTCTCCCCATTTTACTCTTCTTTACAAGTTGCAGTATTACAGCGAATGGGAACCCAACATTTGGTCAGAGGTAAGGCAGCAACATCCTTTGATGTGCTAGCAATATGCCATTTACCGGTCCCCTTAAAAAATAGTCCTGCTGAATGAAAAACACACAGCTCCTTCTTTCTATGCAGTTTGTTCATGCAAGCCTAGATTTGGTTCAAGCCAAACTATATCACAATATGTAATAAAAATGTTATTACTTGTAACTGATTGATAAGTTTGCTGCCAGTCTGTCAAAATAGCTGGAGTTTGATCAGTGTAAATATATAGATAAAGACTGTGTATCGTAAAGTACATTTGTACAAGGTAATTTTTCTGGAGGAAAAAAATCATTTGGAATGCCAGAGCGTGATCACAGTCTTTAACAATTTTCTTGTCCCGCAGGAACTTGATGCAGATACTCAGCTTTCTTATACGCTAACGTCATTGGACGCATACACATGTTACACCATTCATGTCGCTACAAAATCACAGTCCAGCAGTGAAAAATATTGGAGTGATTGGTCAACGCCCAGTATTGGATGCACAAAGGAAGCAGGTAAAAGAACTATTCTTTGAAACAATACGATAACATTTTACCAATTATGTAAAAAGCTGCATTCTTATAAATTAGTCAAGGGTAGAATTTCCTTACGAATGACAAAAAAGGAGACAGTCACTCATATATATTCAGGGACAGTTTCCATATTTTTCCCAAATGTCTTTTTCCTTGTAACAGTTGCCACATTGCTTTAAACGTTGATATACGTGTTTCTACATATGATCTCGTACAGCAGCATTCCATAGATGATGATGATATTTTCTGTGAATGCCACTTTTTGGAGTAAATTTACTCATTATTAATGGATAGTCACTTACTTCCAATTTTTATCAGGTGGTATATGCTCTGATTCACTTTCCCCAAGACATATTACTTCCAATATTATTCTGTTTCAAATATCCAACTTTTACTGTGTTCTTTGAATTACTACACACATTAGAGAATAATTACTGGGTACATGTAATAGTCATTATTTTCTTTTGTCTGACAACTGTGCTGTTACAGCTCTGCTGTTATTACTGCTTAGCATAATTTCACATCAGACTGGTGCACACCTAACTTCGATTAATTCACTCATTTGCCTCAAAAGCCAAAGATTTGCAAGGCTTTGCAAAGTTTTACAAAGACTTGGTGTGTATGAAAGACAAATATAAACGTCAGTCAGCATGAAAGCATTTGTTAACTCTATAGCCATGTACACTACCCACTTTTACTTCAAGTAAAAGGCTTAACCCGTTGAGCGCCAAAGTCAATTTTTGTCGCCCTTATAAAATATCCGTTGGTAAACTTTTGTCAGGTTTTTGCCAAAATTTTGCAAAAAAAAACTGTGGCCAATAAAACATTGTATTCATTTGGTCCAAAATTATCAGAAAAATTACAGAAAAGTTCATAAAAATTGGTCAAATGTTGCACTAAAATTTTGGTGGGAAAAAATTCAGCACTCAAAGGGTTAAACTCCTGTGTTTCTAATCATAACATAAATGAAACCACTTGACCATCAAGCCATTAAGGTAATTTGAAAATATGGAGATACTGTAGGAGTTAGCGTGCATAGTGCATGCATGCTTTGTATTTCACTGTAACCGAGCAGATTAATTCATGTGTCACCCAAGATTATGGATGTGAAATATCTAACAGTATCCCACATCTCTTTCTTTCAATCCAAGCACCGGAAAAAGGCCTGGAAGTAAACATTCCTGGGCAGACTCTAAAAGGCGGGCTGAGAAATGTCACTATTCGATGGCAGGTTGGTTAACTACTCATACTTCTTGTGAGCTGTGTAGGTACTAGTCCTATTATAAATGAAGGGTCCAACGTCATCAGGTCTCAGCTTGTGTGATCTTCTTGTTTACAAGAAGAAGCTGTTTATGTCCAAAAGTCATTTTGGATCAATCCCTGTTAGAAAATACAGCTCGTCAAGACATTGTTCTAGTTCTAGGACCCTGTGATGCGAAAGGATACAAGATTGGTCATGTGTTTAAAATCTTTTTTACCTGTGTCCTGTTTTCCGTATACTGAGCTCTCTGATGGCTGCGCTTCCTTTCTTTTGAAACTTATTGTGAATAACGTGTAGTTTTTGCATGCTTCCCACAAATTACACCAGCTGCCAACGGTGTCCCCTGAAGGTATTATGTGCCTTGAAAGTGAAATATTTCAACTTTTGCTCAAACTTTCAATGAAACTTTCAACCATCCTCTTACCAAATCAAGAATAAAGATGAGGGGTCACCGTGCAAAGGATTGTTATTAGAGAAACAGATTACTTAACATTTACCGATATTTGAAATTAAAAATGGCTACCATCCCTGTGATAAGTCAGTCTATTTTCAAAATGTAATATGCGATTTACGAAAATGTAAGGCAGTGAAAATTGCTCAAACTTTCTTCAAGCAAACTTTCAATCATTCTCTTTCAAAAAATCAAGGATAAAATCAGGGGTCACTTTGCAAACTCTGGTACGAAGAAACAAATTATCCAATATTTACCAATATTTGAAATGCGAAATGGCTGCCATCCCTGTGTGTTGTCTCCACTGGTGAAAATAGAATTCCCGATTTTTCACAAAACATAGCCAGTGAAAACTATTTACTCTGTAAGCTTCAAAATGAGCCCAAACCAGAAGTACTAGGCCAAAAGAAAATTGTAAAAGTTTGCCAGTCCAAGTATGTCCCACCAAGGTGCATTCTACCCTAATGAGGGAAACTTACATCTCATTATTCAGCGACTCACAAAGAGACAAGCAAGAGGCGAAATCACACAGTACAGGATGACAGTGAAAGATGAAGATGACCCTAGTAAAGCTGATATCATTGACATCCTTGATGGCAATGCTACTGAGTATACTCTACAAGGTCAGTACTCGCATATCATCCGCTTGTTAAGTAATTAGATTTTAAAAACACGATAATTTGTCAGAAATTTTGGACAACAAGGTAGGACAACAAGGTACTAGTAATTCGCGGCAAGAGGATTTCGACAAACCAGGAGCAGGTTGGGATGGATTTCAAACGTAACCTCCAATCTCCCATTTGGCAATGTATAGTTCTTTCACTGAAGATCTTTACAAAAAATTACCGATGAAAACACTTTCCCTTGCATGACAGATGTCAAATGTGTCATTGAATGGCTTGATCCTGTTTTAGCAACATCGATCAAAATGATTGAGATTTAAAAAATCTTAGTCAAACATTCAATATCCTTTCCATTACTAAATGACAGGCTTATTTTTCCACTATTCTTATGTGCAAATTAGTTAACACCAAATCATTTTGCTGTGTACAGTGTATTTTATTTTTGTTCTTTATTCAAGAATATAAGAGATCAATATGTAATAAATTAAACATTTTAACACTGATGAATATCAGAACATATAAAGGTGAAGAATTCGGTTTGAAAAATGCATGAGGACAAATAGAACAGAATTTGACCTGCAGTGCTCAGATTTTTTGGTTTTTCAATTAGGTAGTGCAGTGAGCGTGAAGTCTAAACCTCTGCCCACACCTTGCAGTTGTACATTAATTTTTATTTGCTGCATAGAAATAACAGTGTATGCCTCTGAGAGCATTGTGCTAGCAAGTTGTTCACTTGTTGTTTGCTGCCCATTGCCTATGCAGATACATGTAGAGTATAGAAATAACGGGCGACGCGCTGACCATTAACGTTTATTTGTGGGCAAGGGCGAGAGGAAAGCCAAAATTAACGGGCGAGGCTTGCCGAGCCCGTTAATTTGGCTTTCCTCGAGCCCGCGCCCATAAATAAACGTTAATGGTCAGAGCGGAGTCTGTTATTTCTATTATATTATCAGCGAACCCAAGAAAACCGTCAAAATTTCCGAAAATTTCAGGAGCGAACGACAACTGGGCCCCAGAAACTGAGCAATACGCGAGCACTGTCACGCACGCTGTACAAAATTGGCAAATCCGGAGATGTTTTCAGAAAAAAGTATCTCAACTTGACCTACAAGTGCTACATTTTATTTTGTGTTTGATTATGATTTATGTTTGAGCTGTAAGGTTATGATACTTTGAGTTGATAATATTATTATCATATTCACGGGCATGTAAACAAACCATTACTGTGTATTTGTGGTCAGTCACGTGGTTCAGCTCCACCAACCAAAGTGCCGCGGGCAGAGCATGGTAATATAATACGGTATATACAACGCCTGACCTGCACAGTGTCTTTGAAGTTTGCTACATTCCGGTAGATTTTGTAAAGTTCTTTCTACTGCTGCCCTTTCTTTTAATGCACACATTTTGCAGAACCGGCCAAGTTAGCTGCATTGTCCAGCAGAGCGTAGCTCCCCTGTGCAACTTTCCTACAGACAGTGCCATTCCTACCGCCTGCAGTGCGCTTATGCATGTGTACATATCAGCTGCAAGCCTGATTGATTTCTCATAAGGGTTAGCTACAATATTGTACAGTGTAATTTTGACTGCTGTTGAAAAGAACTCAAAACCACATTATATACTTGTCAGTTATCATGAAGACACAATTGTGACTCCAGTTGTAATATTTATCACCGTGCATTACAGGTCTTGAAGTGCATAAATCCTATATCGTGTCAGTAATAGCTCTGAATACAGCCGGACCATCTCCACCATCATTCATCAGAATTGTTGACAAAACCCAGGGTAAGTTTCACAAAATGAATTTAGTCTCACTTCCTGCTTGCAGGTTTGTGTGCATTTACAACTCTTATGGAAACTGGTTCAATATATGAGTTAATTAACTCTGAAATTAAAATCTTTGTTAAGATATCCGGTGCCCCAATTTATGAATGTTTTTTGATATTTAACCATGTCATTATTCTTACAAGCCCATACTACAAGATGAACTGATAATATTTACTTCCAACCATTGTCTGAACATCACCCAAAGTAAGGACATCATTTGAAATGATAATTTGAAGTCCTCAATACAAATCTCTTTTTGCATGAACCCAAAATGCAATTTTTAAAGTTTTTAATAAGATATTAAGATTCCCCTCATGAACAGAATGTTGTTTTCCCTCAAAGAGTTTACACAGAGTTTTCAGCCATTTTTTATGAAAAATATCAGTAGATTTTAATGTAAATTTAGATTCAAATTTTAATTAATTTGTTTCCTTTGTATATAAATTTGCCAGGCGGTCACAGACTTTTTGAATGATTTCGAAAGAAGATGGTTTTCAGTTTCCTTAAAGGAAAATTTTGGCAAAGTTTAAACTATGTAGTTTTATAGGCATTTACTTACTTTTTTTACACAGTTTCAAATGTGATAGCTAGGTTTCCTTATTCCTTGTCCTGCCAAGTTCAAATTCATCAGGTCAAGTTGATTCGAACCCATGAAGCACAATATATCCCATATGGTGCATTTTAACAAATTCAATTTTCTTTTCTCACATTTACAGCTGTACCCAGGATAGCAAATTTTAGCTGTCAGGCCCGCAACATGAAGGAAGTCTGGTGCACATGGGATCCATTGCCCAGCAACTTACCAACAACATATGTTTTTACTTATAAACTCAGGTTTGTGTTTACTTGTTCTGTACCACTTCATATGGCAAACTACCAAAGTTAAAATATATGGTGCTCTATGTATTGTATACTGATGGGATTATGAATTAATATCTTTTATGTAGAGTAAATCATACCCTCATTGTATGGTAATGCATGTGCATTTTTGTCCGCATGTCTGTAAGTCTGCCTGTCCATTTCAAAAACTCACAAATTGCTTCATAATCTGCATGCATAATTATCTCAGTCTTTGATATGACAAGGGTGGTAGATTGGATTCCAGAAGATCCTGAGATGTACTTAAAGCTAAAAAAATTTCCTTTGAGTGTTTAACCTGGTACCAGCCATCAAGCGATGTGTAGAATTAAAGGTTATACATATTTAACACTTACTCCAGATCCTTGTTAATCCTTGTCACTTGCAGTCATAGAAAGAAATGGAAAGATTGCCCAGACTCAGTAACTAAAGGACCAAACTCATGTTACATCGAGCAGTCTCTTGGTACACTTCATAACATGAGAGTAGTTGCTACAAATGATCTTGACAGTAAAGTTTGGCAATTCAACATTGATCCAAACACTCAGTGTAAGTTTACAAGACAACAGTATCTATCTTGCATTATATTCATCATTTGTAATGATTTGGCAGTTATAAACCAGTATAAAGTGTATATAGGAAGTAATGGCATCAAGGCAGTTATATCATATTTGATTGTTTTCTTTCATTCTTTATTACACTACTTTGTTTATGCCAGTGCTCTTTAGTCATTTGCGTGTTGATAGGATGGAATAATAACATACAATGATGTTATAAGGTGGGGTATAGCCCATTCCTTGTCATGGTTTTGGACAACCCTGTAAGACCTGCTGTGACAAAGTTGGATCTTTCCAATGAAATTTTTTGGTAGAAAGATTGAACTCAGAAGATCAGGCCAGGGATCCTGTGCTTGCAACATGACTTGATTGAACTGTAATATTTTTATCACCATGGTAGCCAAACCTGATCCCCCTGAAGATGTGAAGGTGATAGCAGAAACAAGCAACATAGCCGCAGTGAGCTGGAAAATACCATCTGAATGGTATTCTTCCCATTTTACTCTTCTTTACAAGTTGCAGTATTACAGCGAATGGGAACCCAACATTTGGTCAGAGGTAAGGCAGCAACATCCTTTGATGTGCTAGCAATATGCCATTTACCGGTCCCCTTAAAAAATAGTCCTGCTGAATGAAAAACACACAGCTCCTTCTTTCTATGCAGTTTGTTCATGCAAGCCTAGATTTGGTTCAAGCCAAACTATATCACAATATGTAATAAAAATGTTATTACTTGTAACTGATTGATAAGTTTGCTGCCAGTCTGTCAAAATAGCTGGAGTTTGATCAGTGTAAATATATAGATAAAGACTGTGTATCGTAAAGTACATTTGTACAAGGTAATTTTTCTGGAGGAAAAAAATCATTTGGAATGCCAGAGCGTGATCACAGTCTTTAACAATTTTCTTGTCCCGCAGGAACTTGATGCAGATACTCAGCTTTCTTATACGCTAACGTCATTGGACGCATACACATGTTACACCATTCATGTCGCTACAAAATCACAGTCCAGCAGTGAAAATATTGGAGTGATTGGTCAACGCCCAGTATTGGATGCACAAAGGAAGCAGGTAAAAGAACTATTCTTTGAAACAATACGATAACATTTTACCAATTATGTAAAAAGCTGCATTCTTATAAATTAGTCAAGGGTAGAATTTCCTTACGAATGACAAAAAAGGAGACAGTCACTCATATATATTCAGGGACAGTTTCCATATTTTTTCCCAAATGTCTTTTCCTTGTAACAGTTGCCACATTGCTTTAAACGTTGATATACGTGTTTCTACATATGATCTCGTACAGCAGCATTCCATAGATGATGATGATATTTTCTGTGAATGCCACTTTTTGGAGTAAATTTACTCATTATTAATGGATAGTCACTTACTTCCAATTTTTATCAGGTGGTATATGCTCTGATTCACTTTCCCCAAGACATATTGCTTCCAATATTATTCTGTTTCAAATATCCAACTTTTACTGTGTTCTTTGAATTACTACACACATTAGAGAATAATTACTGGGTACATGTAATAGTCATTATTTTCTTTTGTCTGACAACTGTGCTGTTACAGCTCTGCTGTTATTACTGCTTAGCATAATTTCACATCAGACTGGTGCACACCTAACTTCGATTAATTCACTCATTTGCCTCAAAAGCCAAAGATTTGCAAGGCTTTGCAAAGTTTTACAAAGACTTGGTGTGTATGAAAGACAAATTATAAACGTCAGTCAGCATGAAAGCATTTGTTAACTCTATAGCCATGTACACTACCCACTTTTACTTCAAGTAAAAGGCTTAACCCGTTGAGCGCCAAAGTCAATTTTTGTCGCCCTTATAAAATATCCGTTGGTAAACTTTTGTCAGGTTTTTGCCAAAATTTTGAAAAAAAAACTGTGGCCAATAAAACATTGTATTCATTTGGTCCAAAATTATCAGAAAAATTACAGAAAAGTTCATAAAAATTGGTCAAATGTTGCACTAAAATTTTGGTGGGAAAAAATTCAGCACTCAAAGGGTTAAACTCCTGTGTTTCTAATCATAACATAAATGAAACACTTGACCATCAAGCCATTAAGGTAATTTGAAAATATGGAGATACTGTAGGAGTTAGCGTTGCATAGTGCATGCATGCTTTGTATTTCACTGTAACCGAGCAGATTAATTCATGTGTCACCCCAAGATTATGGATGTGAAATATCTAACAGTATCCCACATCTCTTTCTTTCAATCCAAGCACCGGAAAAAGGCCTGGAAGTAAACATTCTGGGCAGACTCTAAAAGGCGGGCTGAGAAATGTCACTATTCGATGGCAGGTGGTTAACTACTCATACTTCTTGTGAGCTGTGTAGGTACTAGTCCTATTATAAATGAAGGGTCCAACGTCATCAGGTCTCAGCTTGTGTGATCTTCTTGTTTACAAGAAGAAGCTGTTTATGTCCAAAAGTCATTTTGGATCAATCCCTGTTAGAAAATACAGCTCGTCAAGACATTGTTCTAGTTCTAGGACCCTGTGATGCGAAAGGATACAAGATTGGTCATGTGTTTAAAATCTTTTTTACCTGTGTCCTGTTTTCCGTATACTGAGCTCTCTGATGGCTGCGCTTCCTTTCTTTTGAAACTTATTGTGAATAACGTGTAGTTTTTGCATGCTTCCCACAAATTACACCAGCTGCCAACGGTGTCCCCTGAAGGTATTATGTGCCTTGAAAGTGAAATATTTCAACTTTTGCTCAAACTTTCAATGAAACTTTCAACCATCCTCTTACCAAATCAAGAATAAAGATGAGGGGTCACCGTGCAAAGGATTGTTATTAGAGAAACAGATTACTTAACATTTACCGATATTTGAAATTAAAAATGGCTACCATCCCTGTGATAAGTCAGTCTATTGTCAAAATGTAACATGCGATTTACGAAAATGTAAGGCAGTGAAAATTGCTCAAACTTTCTTCAAGCAAACTTTCAATCATTCTCTTTCAAAAAATCAAGGATAAAAATCAGGGGTCACTTTGCAAACTCTGGTACGAAAGAAACAAATTATCCAATATTTACCAATATTTGAAATGCGAAATGGCTGCCATCCCTGTGTGTTGTCTCCACTGGTGAAAATAGAATTCCCGATTTTTCACAAAACATAGCCAGTGAAAACTATTTACTCTGTAAGCTTCAAAATGAGCCCAAACCAGAAGTACTAGGCCAAAAGAAAATTGTAAAAGTTTGCCAGTCCAAGTATGTCCCACCAAGGTGCATTCTACCCTAATGAGGGAAACTTACATCTCATTATTCAGCGACTCACAAAGAGACAAGCAAGAGGCGAAATCACACAGTACAGGATGACAGTGAAAGATGAAGATGACCCTAGTAAAGCTGATATCATTGACATCCTTGATGGCAATGCTACTGAGTATACTCTACAAGGTCAGTACTCGCATATCATCCGCTTGTTAAGTAATTAGATTTTAAAAACACGATAATTTGTCAGAAATTTTGGACAACAAGGTACTAGTAATTCGCGGCAAGAGGATTTCGACAAACCAGGAGCAGGTTGGGATGGATTTCAAACGTAACCTCCAATCTCCCATTTGGCAATGTATAGTTCTTTCACTGAAGATCTTTACAAAAAATTACCGATGAAACACTTTCCCTTGCATGACAGATGTCAAATGTGTCATTGAATGGCTTGATCCTGTTTTAGCAACATCGATCAAAATGATTGAGATTTAAAAAATCTTAGTCAAACATTCAATATCCTTTCCATTACTAAATGACAGGCTTATTTTTCCATTATTCTTATGTGCAAATTAGTTAACACCAAATCATTTTGCTGTGTACAGTGTATTTTATTTTTGTTCTTTATTCAAGAATATAAGAGATCAATATGTAATAAATTAAACATTTAACACTGATGAATATCAGAACATATAAAGGTGAAGAATTCGGTTGAAAAATGCATGAGGACAAATAGAACAGAATTTGACCTGCAGTGCTCAGATTTTTTGGTTTTTCAATTAGGTAGTGCAGTGAGCGTGAAGTCTAAACCTCTGCCCACACCTTGCAGTTGTACATTAATTTTTATTTGCTGCATAGAAATAACAGTGTATGCCTCTGAGAGCATTGTGCTAGCAAGTTGTTCACTTGTTGTTTGCTGCCCATTGCCTATGCAGATACATGTAGAGTATAGAAATAACGGGCGACGCGCTGACCATTAACGTTTATTTGTGGGCAAGGGCGAGAGGAAAGCCAAAAATTAACGGGCGAGGCTTGCCGAGCCCGTTAATTTGGCTTTCCTCGAGCCCGCGCCCATAAATAAACGTTAATGGTCAGAGCGGAGTCTGTTATTTCTATTATATTATCAGCGAACCCAAGAAAACCGTCAAAATTTCCGAAAATTTCAGGAGCGAACGACAACTGGGCCCCAGAAACTGAGCAATACGCGAGCACTGTCACGCACGCTGTACAAAATTGGCAAATCCGGAGATGTTTTCAGAAAAAGTATCTCAACTTGACCTACAAGTGCTACATTTTATTTTGTGTTTGATTAGATTTATGTTTGAGCTGTAAGGTTATGATACTTTGAGTTGATAATATTATTATTCATATTCACGGGCATGTAAACAAACCATTACTGTGTATTTGTGGTCAGTCACGTGGTTCAGCTCCACCAACCAAAGTGCCGCGGGCAGAGCATGGTAATATAATACGGTATATACAACGCCTGACCTGCACAGTGTCTTTGAAGTTTGCTAACATTCCGGTAGATTTTGTAAAGTTCTTTCTACTGCTGCCCTTTCTTTTAATGCACACATTTTGCAGAACCGGCCAAGTTAGCTGCATTGTCCAGCAGAGCGTAGCTCCCCTGTGCAACTTTCCTACAGACAGTGCCATTCCTACCGCCTGCAGTGCGCTTATGCATGTGTACATATCAGCTGCAAGCCTGATTGATTTCTCATAAGGGTTAGCTACAATATTGTACAGTGTAATTTTGACTGCTGTTGAAAAGAACTCAAAACCACATTATATACTTGTCAGTTATCATGAAGACACAATTGTGACATCCAGTTGTAATATTTATCACCGTGCATTACAGGTCTTGAAGTGCATAAATCCTATATCGTGTCAGTAATAGCTCTGAATACAGCCGGACCATCTCCACCATCATTCATCAGAATTGTTGACAAAACCCAGGGTAAGTTTCACAAAATGAATTTAGTCTCACTTCCTGCTTGCAGGTTTGTGTGCATTTACAACTCTTATGGAAACTGGTTCAATATATGAGTTAATTAACTCTGAAATTAAAATCTTTGTTAAGATATCCGGTGCCCCAATTTATGAATGTTTTTTGATATTTAACCATGTCATTATTCTTACAAGCCCATACTACAAGATGAACTGATAATATTTACTTCCAACCATTGTCTGTGTGTTAATCCCAGTGAAGTAGTATATGTACGTATAAATCAAGTTATATGCGGACCTGACTATCTGCAGATCAAACTGTGCTGCATTGTATTGAACCCTTTTTTTCGTAACATGATATGCTTCATTGTATGTGTTGTACAGCGAAATAATATATCAGGAAGTCAGATGGATGCCCTGTAAAGTTTATAAATCATCTTTCACTTCACTTTTGGCGGATGACCTAAAATTTGATATCATAAACAGGAAAGGAGACAAAAGTATAGTAAATTGTACCAGTGTTAACCCTGCCCATTTGCAAAATTCTCAAATGGAACTACTAAGCTTTGCAACGGATTTATCCCCTGACTAGGGATGAAACGTTTTTAATGTATGTTTGCATATCACCTTGTAATCGATATGTAAATACTTGTACTGCATACTTGAATAAATCCAACCAGTTGATTGTATGCCTTGCAATCTGTCTTCAGCTGTGAGTTTCAGAAGCCTGAATTTTAATTTCTAAAGAAATCAGAAAGGCAATTGTAAGCTAAAGGTATAGACACACGTTTAATTCATTTTTACAGAGATTTTGGTTTTATTTCAAAATTGGAGTCCGTACCATATGATCTTTACATGTTGAAAAATGTCGAGACAATATTGTATTAAGAAATGCTTAAAATACTAAGAAAAATATATTTTTTTGCAAACTACGCGTACTGTTATATTCGGTTGTCTTAACTGTGTACGGATTAGTTATAGGCGAGCGGCGAATTCACAAAAGGGGCCTTATTTTAGGAGTTTAATGTACCCACCTTACATACGGCCACATCATATGTCATTTGAAAGCTTATCATCTCTACTTTAAGAAAATTGACGATGTGGAGCTGCCAAGTAGGGCCATAACCTCCTAATGTGCATAATTAACAAGGGTACCCAATTTGCATAAATGCGATATAATATTTGAAATTTATCGTTAACTTCTCTAACGATACGTTTAAACTATCGAGTGATATATCAAATAAAAGGTCTTTCCATGCAGAATACAAAATGGATATTCAAAGAGATATTGAAATTGATCATACTGAAATATTTTCATGTTTATATGGAAAACAATATTTTCCCCTTTTGAATAACAATATTTTAAAAATTTTAACACATTCAGCCACAACACACAGCCACATCATACATCATTTGAAAGCTTATTATCTGTACTTCAAAAAAATTGACAATTTGGAGCAACCAAATCGGGCCATAACCCTCCAATTTGCATAATAAACACGCATACCCAATTTGTTTAAATGCGATATAGTATTATAAATTTATAGTTAACTTTTCTAAACATACGTTTAAACTATCGAGTGATATATCAAATGAAAGGTAGTTGCATGTAGAATACAAAATGAATATTCAAAGAGATATTGAAATTGATTTCACTGAAATATTTTCATATTTATATGGAAAAAATATTTTCCCCTTTAGAATAACAATATTTTAAATTTTTAACACGTACAGTCCTATCATACAGCCACATCATACGTCATTTGAAAGCTTATTATATCTACTTGAAGAAAATTGACCATGTGTTGCTATCAAGGAAGGCCGTACCCCTTTATATCCATAAATTACACTGGTAAGCAATTTGCAGAAATGAGATATGAAATTAGAAAATTCATTGTTAACTATTCTAAACACACTTTTACACTATCGAGTGATATATGGTCTGTGATAATGTTATTTGCATGTAAAACACAAAATTGATATCAAAAGTGATAATTAAATTAATTTAAGGAAATATTTTCATCTTTCTGTTGAAATAAATATTTCGTCTTTTGAATAATGGAATTTAAAAAAAGTAACTAAAAAGTGTCAATGCAACAAAAAGATCCACACGAACGACACTATTGTAGTTGTTGAAATGTAGCTCTGTAGCTGAAACAATGTGTCAGATCTAGAGTAAGCTGCAGTCAAAGTAATGGCATGATTCATGATCCAAATCATTCATGTCATTTCCAGTAAATCTAGTAATTGTAGGAATTCATCATCCCATTCTTCACCAGCATTGTCATGAGTAAGAGGGTTGCCACAGTTATCGCTGCCTTTGCAGGAACAAAGGTCTGTGCAGGGAAGATTAATTCGACAGCAGACACAATTGGTGACATATAATAAGAGAAAGCAGCTCCGCAAATCGTTCATATCTTAGTTGTTTGAATTTTGTGTATGATATTGTGTATATTGTAAGTGTATATTATATTATGTTTGGCCGTTTTATGTATAGTGTTGATTTGCCATGGCGAGACGTAACCCTAATCCACGTGTCCTGCCCTATGGGGTAGCAAGACTAATGTGACACTGCGATCCTTTGATGCTACCTTTCGAGAATAGAGTTGTCTTCATTGGTCCTTCATTTTTTGTTTGTGAAACATGTCCACTGATTGAATGATTTTAGGTGTTACCAATCGAGTTGTTCCACTGAAGTTTAGTTTGTTCAAGTAAGGAAGCTAGAATGTCTACTGTTCGTTCAGGCTGTATTTGTGTACGCTCATTTGAATCGGAGATCATCGTAACGCTTATATTTCCGTTTCTTATGTATGTGATTAGGCTACGATCATAAATAACGGTGAGAGGCAGAGGAATTCGGGCTGGATTCGAAAATTTTGGGAGATTGTAGAGGGGTATTTGGAGATTTTGATCTGCATATAGGGAACCTGAAAATGTTTTGGTTCCCTTTTACTTTTTACGATTCCAAGGTTTTGAAATTAATTTAATGAAAATTTAATAACATTTAAATGTCATCCGATTGTCCAAAGTTAGTAATAATTAAACAAGATTTAGAATCGTTTGGTCTCTATTGCCTTGTTGTTGCATGATTGTTCTAATGTATCGTAATGTTTCGCGTTTAACAAGGCCCTTGAATGTTGCCGTTTGGTTTCATGAACCGCAATGTATCTGTTGGTTTTGTGTGTTTTGCAGTCGAGAATGTTCTCTTTGTTCCACCGATGACCTTTATAGATAATGATGTCTAACGATATGATTTCTTGAGAAGAGCTTTCGAAAATTTGAAAGTATGATGCATTTGTTCATGTTTGATATGAATTCATTAAGCTCGTGTTGAGTTCCAATGAGAATCATACATCGTTTCTGAATCTCAGTCAGAGCGATATTTGTTCAGTGTGTTGCTGAATTATTCTCATTTCGTCTTGTGAAATGTAATGTCGGGAATTTCAGGTAAAACTGGAGATCTCGTACCGCACCCAAGTACATGACGGTAAAATTCACTGTTGACTTGAATGTGTTGTTTTTCAAGATCATTTTCAGCATAGCTATCATGTATTTTGTTGTTGGTTGTTTGATTATGCAATCATTTTATGATCTTTCCTGATTTAATGCTCTGTCGACTGATTCCATTGCTTCATTGTGCTGTGTATAAGTGTACATTGAAACAATGTCTAGTGTTACCAATGTCGCATTGGCCGAAACATTTTCTTGTCTGAATTTCCCGTGTAAAATCTGTCGTATCTTTGATGTATATTGTTTATTTCTTCACGATTTATTTGAGAAAATAGTCAATGAATTTTGGTCTGTGCAAGGTTGGACTGCATCATCCACTTATAATTGGACGGCCCACGAACTTTCCTCGTGGGCGTCATTTTGTTCACTTGTATTTTTAGCAAGAGGTACCAACTTGTAAGTGGTGCTAGTATTTTACTGTTAACTGGAATAATCTCCATGGCTAATTAACACTTTATATAAAACAGTCAAACATAATATACACTGACAATATACACAATATAAGATATGAACGGTGTGTTGAGTTGCTTTTCCTTCATTATATAACAATAAATACGATAAATGAAATATGGTGCCTTCCGTCTACATATTCCACATAACTGAACTGAAAATACAGATGTAACACAGATGTAGTAACCAATGATGTCTCCATCAAAACAAGATTTCTAGAGAAATTGAAACAAAAATGACATCAATAATACAAAAGGGCCATTCAACACACAGCTATTTATAACAAGATTGGAACTAATTTGGGATAATCGGACGGTGAAGTAATGTCGGTTTAATTTGCAAATTTAAGCTCATCTGCTTTTATTTTTACTTGTATTTAAGAGTAACTTATTATATTTCAACACTCAACTATAGAGCACAAAACACGTTTTAGAAAATTTGCAAAATATGAAGACCCAATTATCCCGAATTAGTTCCAATTGGTTTTATGTATTCTTGTTGTTCAGCTATATGGGAATTAGACAGGAAAAGGTTCCAGTTTGCGTATCCTTAATAAACAAAAAATCAATTGCAAAACAAATTCAGATATTTATCCCCATAACGTTAGCATTATTCGTATTAAGTACATAATATTTTGAATATTAAAAACTAGTCAAGATGTTTACGATTTAATTGAAAATATTCAATAAGAATATTTTGAATACACGTTTGGAGTTCATGATTCTATTCTACATGCAAATATCTATCATTTGATATATCACTTGATAGTTGAAAAGTAAGTTTAGAGTACTTAACAATGGATTTTTGTAATTCTATATTGTATTCACGCAAATTAGGTACCCGTGTGCATTATGCAAATTTAATCATTACAGCCCTATTTGTCAGCTGCATATCGTCATTTTTCATGAGGCAGAGATAATAGGCTTTCAAATAACGTTTGATGTGGTTGTGTGATGCGGTTCTATGTGTTAAAATTATTAAAATATCGTTACTCGAAAGGGGAAAGTATATTGTTCTACATTAGTACGAAAAAATTTTAGTAAAATCATTTTAATATCTCTTTGGATATCCATTTTGTATTCTCCATGCAAATACCTTTCATTTGATATATCAGTCGATAGTTTAAAGTATGTTTATAGTAGTTAATAAATTTCTAATTTTATATCGCATTTATGCAAATAGGGTACCCATGTAAATTATGCAAATTAAGGGCCACGTCCGTACTTGACAGCTCCACATTGTCAATTTTCTTGAAGTAGAGATAGTAAGCTTTCAAATAACGTATGATGATGCTGTACGCTTTGGCTATTTGTATTAATTTTTTTAAAATATTGTTATTGAAAAGAGGAAAATATTTTTTCAATATAAATATGACAATATTTCGGTAAAATGAATTTAAATATCTTTTGGTATATCTTTTCAGTATTCTACATGCAAATACCTTTCATTTGATATATCATTCGATAGTTTAAAAGTATGTTTCGAGTAGTGAATAATAATTATCTAATATTAATCGCATTTATGCAAATTGGGTACCGTGGGACTTATGCAAATTAGGAGCTACTTGACAGCTAAATGTTGTCTATTTTCTTCAAGTTGAGACAGTAGGCTTTCAAATGATGTATAATGTGGCTGTATAATGTGGCTGTATGTGTTCAAATATTTGAAATATTATTATTCAAAAAGGTAAAAAAAATTTTTCAGTATTAATATGAAAATATTTCAGTAAAACCATTTTAAATATCTTTTTGGATATCAATTTTGTATTCTACATGCAAATACCTTTCATTTGATATATCACTCGATAGTTTAAAAGTATGTTTAGAGTAGTTAACAATGAATTCCCTAATTTTATATCACATTTATGCAAATTGGGTACCCATGTGAATTATGCAAATTAGGGGGTTATGGCCCTACTTGGCAGCTCCACATCGTCAATTTTCTTGAAGTAGAGATAATAAGCTTTCAAATGATGTATGATGTGGCTGTATGTAAGGTGGGTACATTAAGTGTGAAAAATAGGTGAGCCTGCCGCTCGCCTATTAGGATAGCGACGCAGGGTCAACAGATTATGTTAATTTTTCTGATCTTGTCCGGCGCGCATGCGCACACTTTCCACTGTCCTGTGTGCATGACGTTCAATAACAATGGCTGCCGTACTAGTGACAAGCGGAAGGCAGAGACGCGTAAAACGTAAGCGTGGTCGAAAGAAGAGAGTAAGTAAGATCATGGACCAGGCTACCAGAACAAAACTCAGATTGTCTGACTTAGGGTCGTACTATAGCAACGTGGCAGAAGATGAGATATCGGACACGAGTCTTTCTTCCGACGAGGAAGCTGGTTGACCCGGGGGGGTAACTCCCATAGATGGCTATACGGGGAGGGTCCGCGCGAAAGGGGTCGTTTTTTTTGCACTGTTTGGTATCAGAAAGGGTATACTTTTCACGAGGTGTTGGTATCAGAAAGGGTCCGGTTTTAAACACAAACTGACATTTGTTAAAAAATCATGCTGTCAACACTGGAAACCCATGTATCTACATCCTAGATCTACCATCAATATTTCCGATCTGTCGGTTTGACTGTTGGTACCCCTGGTACGCAAGGCGAGTGAGTCGTATCTGTATACGTATGGTATTGTATGGTATCAGTAGGGATTTTACATGAAATTGATAGATAGCTAGCTACAATGATGATAAATTATATATCAAAAGAAAGTTCTCTTCAAGACCAATTGATTGAATCTTGTTTAAAGAAAATTGGTTCAGTACGTGCAGAGATATGTCCTGTTGAATTTGAAAAAATCAGCTTCCTATTTAGAAATTATGCCATGGTAGACACCTGTAGTTTTCATTACAACCAGGTGACCCCATATTAAACATTGTTTGAGGAAACTAGAATTGCAATGTCTAGTGCTTTTTGCAATAACTCAAGCATTTCTTATCGAAAATTGATGAAATTTTTAGTGGATATTGCTGATGAAATGTTCAATGGTTTTTAATTTTTATAAATGAAAAATATTATTTAGAATGCTGTTTACAAGGTAAACAAATAAACAATGCCTGTAAACAATCAAATGATACCTGTGACATTTTAGAACTTGATTTAAATTTAACAAAATATTTTTTTATATTTTTTTTTAATTTGAACTTCGGAATTTTTTTTAAATTTTTTTGTGTGATTACAACTTTTATTAAATGATTATGAAATATGTCTGATTAATGTAGATTTTAAGTTTAACAATTACAGAGAACTTTTCCAAAAAGTCAAAAAAACTTCGTTCTCAACCCTTTTTCTATGCCGTAAAACAGCAACACGCATTTATAGAATGAACAACTGCATTAAACTGGATGCAAAATTACGCTGCCCCGGAATTAAAATAGACCCTGGAAGTCAGCGGTCCGAAATACAAACCAGTATAAAAACAAACTTTTCCAAAGTCCGGAACACCATCAATGAGGAAAGAACAAATTAATAATCTACGGCCTTTTTCTTCTGAGAGAACCAAAATAGTCCCCTTCTCGGGAACTAAAGATCGAAACTAAAATTTCAGTATAGTATCGGCAAAGTGCGGTGCACGTGAGCAGTTCAGTATGGTGTCGGCAAAGTGCGGTGCACGTGCGTATGCCTACACCGACACTGCAGTGCTGGCTTGACAATTTCTCAGTGTCTATCGAAAAATATCACCCGGAAATCAAACTACTTCGAACAAGATAACGTTTGAAAGGGTAAAGTATATAAATATATCTCTAGATCCTTGCGTTTAATAAAAAATCAGACAAATCTAGCTGCAAAATCGTGAACGTCGGAACTCAGCTTAGACGTCCTAACACGGAACATGCGGCGAAGCGCTGATTACTTATATGTGATTCCTGGGAGTGCCCGGATGTAAAGTTTGGGTGAAACCATACTCGCTAAAAAGGGCCTTACGCATCATTTTTCCCATCGTCAGACTTGTAATTATTGCAGAATGACAATTAATTAATTTTTGGGCCGAACGTTTAAGGAAATCAAGATTTTCTTTCAAAAAACACAAACAAAACACAAAGTTTGATCATTGATTGAGTTTTTCTCGGCCGATTTTAACGTTCGCCCCCTCAAAATGAAGCCCATGATCTCGTCTTTCGTACCACCCCTAAAAATAGTGATGCGATCAGAATAAGTCATGCGGAGAACCTATCAAAGAGGTATATGTTCGATCTCTTTCAACGCGCGCTCATAATGGACGCCAAAATCGCCGGTACGCGTGAGTTTGTAGTTGTGCTGCTTTGCCATTTATCGTAGTACAAAAGTGAAAATTTCCCAAAATGAAGTTAAAATAATAATCTTCAACACTACAGTTTCATTTTCTCTGATTATTTGGTCTATTTAAGAATTAACACGAAAGTTCGGACTAGACCTGCATCGAACGCGTACGTTCAACACGAATGTCATGTGACCTAAAATCCCTAGTATCAGATAGCTGTGGAAACGCAGCTATCTGTTGGCGGGGTAGCGTGAGTTGCTATGCGGGTCAAAGGTCAACCCCGCCACTCACATAGCAACTCACGCTACCCCGCCAAGTTTCCATAACTAGGTATCAGAAAGGGTAGGTTTTTTTGCTCAAAACTGGTATCACAACTGTTTGGGTTTCCATGTTCGTGCGGAGCCCCCCCGTACTATTAGCCATGGAGTTACCCCCCGGGCTGGTTGATTATCAGATTCTCTCCACTGAAGTGAGTTCTCAAGCGTGAAAGTCAGCGACAGAGTCTGTCTACCACAGAACGCTCATTCCGATGCGAAGGTCGGCGATAAGTGAACAAATTTGTGAATGAAACTGGTGGACGTGTCAAGCGATGCGTATGCATAAATTTTCATCTTCCAGGGCCCGGAAACTGAACAGGCGCACGGGCCGAATGACGAACTTGAACAGTCACTGCATTCCGTGACGCCGCGATGTCGAAATCAGTGTGTGCACTGAGACTCTCGCAAACGCAAAATATCGCAATTCGCCTCCGACGGGCGTAAAATATACTTCTAAACCAAGAGAAACGGATTGATAGAGCTTGAACACCGTTTACAGTTACGGTAACAAGCTTAGACTCTAATTTGAGAAAAAAACAGATTAGCCGTAGCAGTGTTTGTTATGTAAATAAACCGCCCTCATTACTCGTACATCTCAACAGTTTGTGTGGGTTTTTCCCGATTTTCTCGCTATTTATGATCGTCGGAAGGGTATTTGATGTAAAATACAAAACATCTAGTCTCCTGCTTGATGCAAGTTCGTGAACATGAATATAAATCGCCCGGAAAGTCATATCAACGATTGATCTTTGTACGTATAGGGGTGTTTACACAAATCTTTGATTATCTCTCTTCAGATTTTGGCCTGACAAGTGTAACTTCAAAAGAAATTAGGTCGGAGTAGGGTGCACAGATCGGTCTGATTTTTTACCAGGTCACAGAAGCAATACATATCTGTAAAACTGTGTCTCAGATTTTCGGTAAAATTTTTGGAACAAGAGAAACTCTTGCTGAAGTGAACGAAACCCGGTAATTTATTCAAAAACCCAGAGTTGTTACTTTCACACCTTATTGTGCTGAAACTAAAGGGAATAGAAAAAATCTGGGACACTGTTTTTTCCCCAGAGTACTCAATTGCTGATTTCTGTTCAAAGATCTCAAGTCGGCATAGTCCTTGCCGACCTAATTTTTTTGGTAAAAAAACTCAAAAACGCATATTTTTGAGAGAAATGGACACAGACACAGAGATTTCGGAAAATATACATATTTTTCATAATGTTGATATATAGGGCTAACAGAAAATATATAATGTGTGGGGTCCAAAAGTGAAATTTATTGAGAAAAAGTGAGTTTAAAATAAGTATCCTCTAACGTGTGTCTATACCTTAAGTGGGAACGGCATATTGACTAGCGCCCTCTATAGTCCACACCTGTAATCATCAAACTGGAAACATGCTTCTGCATGAATGGAATCAAACTGTCAGAATCATGATATTTTGGGCTGAAGAATTTTACATTGAAGCAGTCATTTACAATCCAGCTGTGTACCAACGGTCAATATAAACCAGAATTTCTAGATGATCTTCTCCCAGTGGAGGATGCGCACAACTCCAAGCTTCAAAATGAGCCCCCACAAGTGGCAGGCCAGAATAATATTATAAAACTTTTAGTGCCCGAATATCTGTCCCTGTGGTGTAATTTCTACCCAAACAACTCAATAAACAAATCAAATCATTTTAAGAATATGTCAGTGAATCTTCACTGCTGTTAAAAGTTAATAAAACATAGAAATTTACGTGATATGTTTTAGGAGCAGTGCATCAGTAGTGTCTGTTTCTGTGAGACCATATAGAGATACAGATATCATTGAATATCCCCTCTCGACAGCACCTGGACCACCAAGTATCACAGAAGCTAAAAACTTGACTGAGAGCAGCATCTACATAGCATGGACAGCCCCCAGTGATCCCAACGGCATCATATCAAATTATGTGCTGTCTTACATCGGAAATTCAGGAAACCCTCAATGGTAAGATCAATTTATAATTTTCAATTGATGGTAAAAAAAAATGTAGTGCCTTCACATGCTCAGTATGTGGTTGTATGCTCTTAAAAGAAGTGAATTGCGAGTACATTCATAGACGACAGGAATGCATGTGATTTGTTGACTTCATACCTTATCAACCAGGGACGTCAAATCTGTTGATTCCATCAGGCCATTCTCCGAGATACTGGTTTATATTTAATAAAATTTTAAATTGAACTTTCAGCAAGTAAGGAGTTAGCAATGAAATTTCAGGCATTCTGTTTTTGTGCCCCTTTATAACTGTATAACATTTCGATTGAATAGAATATCATATATCTGCAAAGGCAGGGCTAGGGCTTGACATCAAAAGAGTGTCCCTAAAGATAGTTGAAACTCAATCATGATGTAGAAAGAGAGGTTTTTTGAATCACAGCGATATTCTTTGTGGACAGTCACAAAACGGAACTGCATTTTTATATGAATGAAAATCTAAATGCATGGGTTATTGCCATATTTCTCTATATCTTCAAGAAAAATATTACGGTTGTAGATACAGCACCTATATTTTGCCAATTTTACCTTTCAACAGAAATTTTGAATTTAGGAGAAATTTCTAGGAAGTGTTGCATTTTAAGTTTGCAACATATCAGCAGCGTGTACTGTAGTTGAACGTGTAGCAGTTGACTTTTTACCTATAGTAATGTGCTTTGCCATTCCTTCCAGAAGGAACATCAAAACAAATTACTTTACAGGAAGTGCTGTTGTTCATTCTAGGAAAACAATCACCATAGAGGGCAGTGTCCACAACTATACGGTCGGAGATCTCCTGGCGTATGTGCAGTATGAGTTTAAAATTCAAGCTAAGAATGAGCTTGGCTATAGTGACAATTCTAAGGCTGTTCGCCTGTACACAAAAGAAGGAGGTGAGGAATTTTTCTTTAAAGTTAGTGGTTTGTCCAAGTTCAAGAACTTTCAAAAGTTATTTTTTAATAGCTATTTTAAACTTAGTCTTGTATTAAAACCTCATTTTCTTGGTAATGTAATTCTAATCCCATTGTTTTTCACCCAACAGTTCCATCTGCCGCACCAAGGAATCTGACTTTACAATCCATTCCAAGTAACCCTACGAGTCTTCAAGCAATATGGAAAGCTCCCTGTGTTGAAGATAGGAATGGTATAATTCTCAAGTACAAACTGTCAGTCTGCCCCAGTTTGTCAAATGGTACATGTTCAGGTGAGTCATAAATCTTTACTTTACATTCAGAGCCATTGTTTATTTTTACAGTAAATAATGATTTTGATACAAAACTTGCACCTTTCTTCTAATATCCAATTCAGATTATGTTTCATATAGCACTAGGGAAATGAAAATCAGTTTATTCTGAAGTTTTGGATTAGAAATTTCTTTTGCTAGACAGGTAAAGTCGCCATTTTATCATGTAGCCTGGTGGATAATTGTAGACCTTTGAGACAAAAGCATATAAAGCTATACCTGGCATCTAGCATAGACCAGGATTATTCAACTCGCATCACTGCTGACCGTTGATTTAACATAAAATGACATAAAAAAGGAAAGTTAGCGTTCAGAATTTTGCAGAGAAAACATTACTGTAGCAAAGATTAAAAATGATAAAACAAGATGTGATGTACAGAAGCTTCGAACTTTAACAATCCTCATTCGTCGTCAAACATTTCTACCTTTAAAAATTTGAACAGGTCAAGACATCACCACGGTAACATACAAGGTCAGCGATCCCCAGTCTTTAAAGTCCAGTAGAGAATGGTTGTCCTTTGAAATCAGTGGCCTGCAACCAAACTCAGAGTACGCTGTCTCTGCATCGGCACTGACTGCTGCTGGAGAGGGACCGGCCACTGGTTATGTTTCACAGAGAACAAGTATTGGAGGTAAGTACTCACAATGTTTTCAAGAATTTATAAATTAGAATGAATATGTGGCAATGACAAAATGTTGTATTATACCGATCACATGATGTGTTAAACTGCCACCAGATTTTTCATAATTGCCACCTGACTTTATATCCGGTGGCAAACTTTTGCCACAAGAAATAAAAAAGTATTTCTATCCCTGAAGTTATATTCCCTTCTGTCATCAACAAATTTTCATGGATTCTATGCATCTTAAAGGTCAGATCTGATTTTGACTCTCTAAAGTACCTACAGTCTTGTGATCATAAGTACAATGAGATCAAATTTTAACTAGATAGTAAAAATAGTAATTTGCTTTATTAGCAAAAAGGTTTAAAGTTCAAAAAATATTCTGTGATAAAAGTTTATTGCCAGGTATGTGTCTCTACTTTAGTCATTGTCATTTAGTGAATCTTTCTGGTTGCACTCAAGAAAAATAGTCATGTTCCACACCAAAATTCCATAGGTCAAAATCAAATTCCATGGGTCAAATCAAATTTACATAGAACTACAAAACACACAAGAGTAACAAATATTTCACACAAAACCTGAATAACAAAGTCAGCCTTCTTGAAGAAAGATGTGTAGTGCCTTGCCCTTGACAAAATAACAACCAGGAGAACTATACCAAATGTCTTCTTAACACTAGATTTACAGGGTGTGACTTCAAATCATACATGGAAACAGTATTACCTTTCTGAGATCAATCTCTTGTGTTCTTCCTGACGCTTTCAAAGATGTTAACAGTTTTAAGGGAGAAAATGTCGTATTTTTTTCATTTTAGCTCCAAGAGACGTTCCAGATGATGTGAAACTTGTACCATCATCGATAACAGACACTGAAATGACCATCAGGACACATGTGCCAAGTTACAATGTCACATCAACTGGGTATGAAGTGATAGCTGTTCCACAGAACAACACTCTGCATTGCAGGCCTTGGAAAACTCACACTACCGACTCAACAATCACGATTAAAAACCTCTGGTTATGAAACCTATAAGGTTGTCGTCAGAGCGTGTAGTGATGCTCTCATTGCCGATCCATGTGGTGATAAATCAGAACCAGTGTATGGCAGAACTGATATTGGATGTAAGTCCATCTACTGTCATTGGAATTACAGTGGTTTGCATTGACACATTGGCATTAGATGAACTAGACATATTGTCTAAATTGAGGTGTTGCCAACACTGCCAGGTGCAATTATCAGCTAAGAGGTAATATGAGTTGCTCATAAAGGAAGCCTGCAAAATTTGAAACACTTGTATGTCTAGTACGAGGTCAGACGTAGTCAAGACAACACCACCACAAATGTCCACACGCTGTCCAAGTCATATCACTTGCTTTCAGGTGTAGTTGTTTTGACTACATTTGACCTCCAGCAAGACAATGTTTCAACTTTGGCAGAATTGATTTCTCTGTGATCGACTGGAATTACTGCTCAGCTGATACATGTAATTACACCTGACAGTGTTGGCAATACCTCAATTTAGACAATATATCTAGTTCGCATACAGTAATGCCAATGCATCTAGGCAGACAACTGTATGATTGTTGTGCCTGTACTTGTACATGTGAAACCATGACTTTTGCACTTTGCATTTTCAAACAACTGTATGGGACATAGTACGTTAAAAGTACACAACCAAAAGCTTGGAATCCTAATTGTTGCTTGTGAACAGATGCCATTATGCATTTACAGTTTTAGTCACCAATGAAGCAAGAGTTCAGAGTGTGGACTTCATGATTAGGCGTATGACCACGTAATCTAAACATTTTCACTCTGTTGTTCACATTACATGAATATGTACACCATTTGTTATGTAGATGTAGGTCTGTTTTACGCAGAGATGTGAAACCATGATCCAATGCCAGTGAAATTAGTTATATTGTGTTAGGACATTGAACATTGTCAGTAAAAACTTTTATGTAGGACCATTTGCCTGATTTCCATGTAAGTTGATTTGAAGTGAATCCTGAAAATGGTTCAGTAGTTTTCATTTGGGGTATATGCGCCTCAAAAATGAAAGACTGTAAAATGAAACTTTAAACCATTCTCTTACCAAATCAAGAACAAAATTAGGGGTCTCCATGCAAAGTTTGGTACTAGAGAAACAAATTAGCTGTTAAAATTTACCGATTATTTGAAATTCAAATTGGCCCCATCCCTTGGGAAAAATAAAATTTTCTGTTTTCAAAAGACAAAGACGTGATGTTTTTAATCCGAGAGCTTTAAAATGAGCCCCCATGTGGTAGATCACAAAAGAATTTAGGAACATTTGAGAGCCGAAACATCTGTCCACATGGCATATACTACCTAATAGTGGCAAAATCAATGACAGTGAACCATGAAACATTATACTCATGTTCACACATATACAGAAAAGATGCCCTGACAAAGCTTTGCTATGAATTGGAAGGTTGGCGATATAGGACAGATTACCTATACAACTTTTACGCAACTCTATGTGCATTTAAGGCCCTTTTTGCAGTATTTTCATCATTTTACTTTCACACTAAATTCATTAAAATAGATCTATTGAAGGATGTGCTAAGAAGTGTTTTCAACCACAGACTTGAACTGCATGTGCAAGTTTTGATAAGATTAGTATCCAGTACCCCTCTGAGACATGTCAACATCACAGTGAATATGTAAAATATGCTGGATATTGTCACTGTAGTAGCTTCATAGAAGCTCAAAAAACAACATGATGACATCAATTTGAGCACATGGCACTGAAAAATGTTGCATCTCAGATGTTGTATTCTATGTTCTTTCTGTAATGTGGCCAGTTTTTGACCAAAGCAGAATATTTAAAATGAATGATAACTTGTCATTTTCTTTCTGTCTCAAATGGTTGCCTATTGTTGTGATCGGTAGAATTCAAAGAGTATGTGAGAAAATGGCAAGAGGCTGTAATGACAAAATATAACAAAGAGATGCACTTTATGAACTTTAAATATGATCAAATGGACACATATAATATGAGTATAATTTATTTTTCATCTTTTGACCATTTTACATCATCATTTTGTTTCTTTCTCTTCCCCTCCTTCAGTACCAAGCAAACCAGTAAATGTGAGAATGAAAGAAAGTGACAGTGCATCCATGTTGAAGCTGGAATGGAAGCTGCCAGATAGGTTTGTGTCTTATTATGCATGTTCAAGAACTTCAAGTATTGCAGCATCCTGTTTTCATAATTATTTTGAAATTTGATTGACAGGGTTTCTCTCTCTGTCAGGTATCTTTGGTATCGTCTTAGTCATTGTATTTCTAAGAACCTCATCTTTTTATGTGAAAAAAAATCTCTTCCAACTCTGCCTCTGTAAAGTGCTACGATATTACGTTTACATATTCCTTTGGAATGGAAAACTATGTAACAGTTGATGTTATTCGTAACATGAAGCCTGAAAAGTCTATTTGAGGACCAAAGGTTTCCAGACTGATAGCTAGTGCATTACAAATATAAAGTTTTACCAATTAAGAGCACAGTGTCACCACTTGTATTTTGCCACATTGCCACCTGCAATATGTGATTGCGCCATATGTATGGTATTGTCACTTGTGTTTAAGGTAGTACGCACCAAGAAAATGAAAATCTTAAACTTTTGCCCAAACTTTCCCCAGGAAACTTTCAACCATTCTTTTTAAAAACTATGAATAAAAATCATAGGTCACCATGCAAAGGTACTAGAGAAAGCAAATTACCTAGTAACATTTTCGGATATTTGAAATTCAAAATGACTGCTATCCCTGTGTTACGTCTATGGGCAAAAGTAACAATTTGATTTGTGAAAAACTGAGACACCTTTTAAAATGAGCCCCTACAAGTAGTAGATCAGAAATTATTGTAAAAATTAGAAAGTCAGAATATCTGTCCCCAAGGTGCATACTACCTCAAACCACAGAGTTTCTTGTTGCTATACTTTTTATGTTGTACAGTTGATGCGTATCACATGAATTGGTTGTACATGTATCTGTAAATGTTCAGCATGGATATATGAAAACTTCCTTTACTCTTTAAGTAAAAAATAATCATCTGTCATTGATATGAACAATATTTCTGTACTACCCTGAGAACTGTGTTTTTACTTTGTATTATGAGTTGATTTCCGACTTTAAGTAAATTCTTCTTTATTTTTGACAGGAGAGACTTCGTCTTGTATTGCTACAGATTTCAAAAAGAACTTTAGAAAGATTAATTTTGAACTCTTATGCTGGTATTTATATTTCTAGACCAAATGGACCAGTTGAAAGTCTCCAGTATGCAATATTTTGCTCTGTGGGAGATCAAAATATGACAGAGATGATGATAGTTCGTGACAAGCTGGAAGCAGAGGTCGATATTGATTGTGGCTCATCTCTCACAGAAGATAATGTGGCAGCCAAGTGTCAGGTGGCAGCATTCAACAAGAACGTGAGAGACAGAAGTCAATATGGGATTGCTGACAGGGAGCAGCTGGTGTGCTATCATGCACAAGGTAACTTCCCCATAAAAAGACAATGATTTTGAATATCAGAATGAGCAGGCTTGGATAATCAAGAGTTGTTTTTATGAAGTCTTGAAGTAGCAAGTTTGTTGTACAGTTTAGTTGTGCCCTGCAAATAACTGGATTCACAAGTATGATGGGCACCTAAGGACAGACTTGTTTCTCTATGGAAAGTAGAGTTTATACAATTTCTAGATCAAACAGTTATAAGAAAATTGTGATGACTTTTCTGACTGTACTCGTTTTTCACGGAACATTTGGTTTTGTTTTACAGTGTGGATATATGTCGTTGCAACAATTACTGCAATAATCTTTTTCGTTTAGAAATGCATGCACCATACGCTTTATGTTAAGAATAGGTGCACCAACTTTGCCGCATACTGAATGAAGACAATTTCATACAACACTTGTAAAGGTCAAGAGCATCTATCAAACCTATGCTTGGGGTTGAGAAATTCTTATCCACTTGTTTCCGATGTATACTCTATGATGCATGTCTGATACATGTCTATAATTGATTCTACATGTAACTCACATGTGAAAGTGCATCTATGTGCATACATGTACATGTACAATGTAATTCAGAAGACATGTTAAATGTTGTAACTTTGAAAGTCATTTCTACATTTAACAGACAATTTATTAATGTATTTTATAATATATGCTAACATACTCAAAAGAATATTTCCATTGTACTTATAGAAGTATTGCTACTTGAAATTAATATCTACCAACTTCGTATTTGACTAGAAAATTTGTTTACTTTGACAAAATGATAACATATGATGATGTTAGACTATAAAATTTGTTTTGCAAATGATGAATTTGAGGTAAGAAAAATCAGATATATACCGTATTTACAGGGTGCGATATCCACAATTATGTCATATCGGTATATTGATGGTGCAAATATTGATTGGTCAAAATGTGAAAAGAACTGTTGTATATTCGCGATGTACCACAGTTGGCACGCGTGTGAACTCTCGGCAAGCGCAAAAATCCTTTTTAACAATTCATCCCAGAATTTTAATATTCTGTCAGGATATAATAGTAATAAAGTACACCTAGTGATGGTGTACCACTCAATTTTGACCAGTCCACTTTATGTATGCACTAGCATTCGCTCATGCATATATGTCATGAACTGGTCAAAATCTTACGTTGCATGGTATACCGTCTGTTGGTAAATTGCATAAAGTATTTCACAAACATGTAATTCTATTCAGATTTCAAGTAACATAATAACAAATGAAGTTGCACAGATCCTTCTCGACAATGTGATTATTTCAGCATTATGAAATCTTTTACATAATATAAAATTGCTCTCACAGTTTCTTGTATACGATGGTAACTTTTAATCACCTTTTTTGACTCAAAATGCTGAACTCTGACATTTGAAATATCAACACTTCTTGAATATAGCAGACATAAACTAATTTTATGATGTTGTCAAACATCAGTATTGAATGATGTTAATGTTAATCAGCTGAAAAGAAACTAAATTTTACCGACATTTCTGGTAGTGAAGCCATGAAATAATACATGTCCACGGCATTATTTGCCCAGAACATTTTCTTTTCAAAATATAAACACAATGGATTTACATCTTTTTGTATAGCCAAAAGACCAAACCCATGAGAAAAAAGTTCTTGCCTGGCCTTCAATTTATTTCCATGCATAGTGCACATTGCTTGACAGTGTAGCTGCAATTTCAAATTCTTTCTACTTGAAATTCTCTATATGCATGTGTACATTTATATATAAAACAATACAATGGAATTTTCATATGGTGAAATTCTAGTTTTGCAAAGCGAGATTCAAGATTAAATCTCATCATGACCTGGCCCTGTACATTTTTCTAGCTTGTTGAGGTACTGACAAGCAGGGACTGTGTCATCTTTCTGAGTGAATATTTCCAAGAAATGTCAATGGTGGCATTTTTAAATTTTCTATGTGTATATTTCTACTGTGTGACAGTAAGATACATATTCCTGTTATTAAATATACCTGCCAAAAGTAACGATGTAGTTTGTACCACAGTTATCAGTCAAAATATTTCTAAGGAATATGTTTCCTGTTCTAATTTACAGTCTATTTATTAAGAGAATACTAAATCTAAGCTGTTCAAACCTCAGTACATAGCTAGGCATTTTAGCAATCTTGTAAAGGCACTGACTGATGGTATTAGCAGAGGTGTACATCTATATTTGTCTTTCTGTGATAGTGTTGTGTTTGTTCGGTACAGGCACGTGCTGGAAGGGTGTGCCGTGTTTAACAAAAAATCACTCAGGTGGTTTTTGATCCTCTAAAATTATTTGGGGTGAATTGCAGTCAATGCTATTAAAGATCGGGATACTGATCATTCTAGACACATGGCATACAATTCATTGGTTTATCATGGCTGTTTTTATGTTTTTATTTGTAATGAAAGTACAGATGACGTGCACGCCAGGTCATTGGTAAAGACAGTTGCCTACCAATATACTGTCTCTGTAAGGCACAAACCATTAGATCTGGAAGGGTGGTCAGAATCCAGATTTGCTAATTATGTTTGCTTTGCATGTAATTGTCATGTAAGCCTTGTTCTTATCGTGTGTATGAGGAAAGATAATGTACACAAATATGTGCAAGTTCTTTTGTTTGTATGTTTTGTAAAATGTCCATGTCAATTGTTTCAGTCAGAAGGTAAAATATCAATTTATATAAAAAATATTCATTTTTTATACTAACAGCAAAGGTTGTTGAATTAAATGGCACTTTTCTTCAAAAGATTTTTTTAAAGGACAATGTACCGAGAAAAGGAAATTATCCAAGATGAATTTCAGATCAGCTGTGTTTGCTAAGCTGAAAGACTAAGCTTACAGACTTGGCTGAAAATTTATGAGCTTTGTCCAATAACAGTGTATTCATCCATCAAAGTATACAACTCAGAAGCCACCAAGTCTAAAGTTTTGTGTTCAAGAGAATATTTTATTTCAAAGTAGTTATATCCCCAAATCAGTCTGGATGAGTATATTAAAGAGATGAATCAAACTGCCGCATGAATTTGTATTTTATAACTGATTAATCCAATGTACTTTTTGTGTCAATTTAACAATATAATCAATAGACATATAAATAAAGAATGCATGTTTTAAGTATTTGTGTCCACATTGTAGAGTGTGTTCTGTGTGTGTCTTGTATGGGTATATAGGTGAAAGATGTGCATAATTACGCTTTTTCATTGTATGACAGGCACAACTTGCTTGCCAGGGCATTTCTGTTTGGAGTAGATGTACACATCAATTCCTATCCATAGATAACTCAGCTTCCAAACCGAATCAAATACCTCAGAGTTCATATTGTCCTTTCTTGAGTGAGTCCCATTCCACACTTGAGAACATGTATCATGATAGATTTGCCAATAATTCACTATAAATACAACAAATATCAATTAGGTCATTACAAGGGACTTGCATACGCAACCCAAATATTTATTCACTGACAAATTAATCAGTTCAGAGGACTTGATCAAAATTATTAGCTCACGTGTGTCACACACGTGGGCTTATTGTTTAGTGATGTCTGTTTGTATGTGACATGTCTGTCTGCGTGTCTGTATACATGATCTCTCAAGAACAACTGGACAGATTTCAACTAAATTTTGTACATTGCTTCAGATATCAAATGCCAAGAACTGACTAGATTATGGTGGGCGTGGGTATGCATATTACTGAAGTTATCAGAGTTATAATTTTTCTGCTACACGTTTGTCTATGGGACGCATGATGACCATAGTGTTATATACTAAAATTTACTGCACTAAATATGATGAAACTTGCCATATAAATCGTAATATGCAAGAAATAATAATATTTGGAGCATCATGCCAATTAAATGCTAATTTGGAAATTGTAATTAGTGATAAATTCTGAAGTTGGTTCACCAATTTTGATAAAACGTGCAGGTATTGAAGTGACAGACATTTGACAGTGCTGTGAAACATTCAGCAGAGCCATGTTAATTAACAGCTCGCAGTGTTTGTTGGTTTAGTCTGAACCACTTAAGGAAAGGACTGCTGAGTACTGAATGCTGGATTTTCCATGCCTTTGTCACCTTAGTCCTGTGGTGAAAGATGCTAGTGATAGCACCACCGCTGGTGGAGTGTGAACATTTTTAAACGACAGTTTGTCCATATTGGCCGTTCAAGGGCGCTCTAAGTACCATGTATATGTATGGAGTGTGATTGGACAGAGACTTTCATATTAAATGGGATAACTATAAAAAGCCCTTGTTCCAGCTTTTAAATTCAGACAAAATTATCAGCAATGTGGTAAATGACCTATTAAACTGGAAGATATATCATAGAGGTTTAGTCACAGACAGTTTGGCAAAAATTTTCAAAGCTAGTGATGGGTGTCACATCTGTGGTGACAAAGAGACCATGCAATTTTTGATTGCAGATATGCAAGCGAACTATGGGATAAATGCAAATTGTTCTTAACAAAAATGCATGAACTACATGAAGACACTGGCTTGAAAAACTTGCAATAACTGGAGCAGACATGAATGATTTAATCTCAGAAATAATACATTGTATTACTTCTATCTGGAATATACGAAACTCTGTGGTTTTTGATAAGATAAAAGTTACAATCAATACATATCTGATTCAGCCGAAGATTGACAGAAACTGACCATAACTTCTGCAACTGCACACATGAGGGAGTACTTTCTACTCCACTACCACGTTAAGGTATCGCTCTTATACAAACAAATCCATACTGTACCCCTCTTCTGCAAAAATGTTTCCGGGAAAATTTATATAATGAATAGTAGGGCAACACTCCCAAACCTAATAACATCTACACTGTATCAAACCAAAGGAGTAATTTCTCCAAACATTCTGTAATCATCTTTTATCATCAATGATGTGTTTTTCAGATCACACTATTTTTATTCTAAAAAACATATTAGCATACGATGGTATCAACCGGGACTCGGACCCACAACGCACGGCACCCAATCACCTAGCGCAGAGGACAACAGACAAACCGCTCGACTAAATCCCCAATCTCAAAAGGATTGGTTCAATAACCGAGCTAAGGATGCATATTTATCTTACATACATTTTCTGCACTATGCAACGACATTTAAGAATGAAACTCATCAGCCACTAATTACCATATCCTGTAATTAATCACAAAAATTAATGAAACTTGCTACTTACGCTTATGTCACATTTCACACCATGATAAAGACTAGTTGAACTGAATGACGGCCCTGACTCACTACTACACACGTAAGCATGTTCAGTTCATATCTGGTTGAAATATGTCTCACAAACCAGGTAATGTCTCATTTCATCATAATTTGAAAGCATATGAAAGAGACTTTGTATCGACGATTCGCCACAAAAGTATCAAGACAATGGGGCAACTGGTTGTCAACAAGAGGTTGAAAAGGAGTTTGATGGCTGGCTGGCTGGAGAGCGATAGAAGACTTTTTCACAGTGAGAATTGAACTGTTTTCAAATGGTAAATGTTATTCTCTTAATCATTTTCAATAGAGCTGAAATCTTTAAACCATTGGATGATGGTGGACAAGTACCATATTGATCACTTTTGCCATACAATTGATGGTAGTTAAATAATCATGTGGAAAACCATAGTTGGCAAGAATTCCTTCCTCTGTATGTGAAGTGCTATGTCAGGTTTAATGGATGAACTTGATTGATTAGTGAGTGTCCTACATGCTGGGAGCTAATACTGCTGTAGTTCAATTGCCCATACCTTTCTCCAATGATAATATGTGTGGTGGGCAAAGGCCTCCTTTTCCACATCACACAAAATCATGTAGAGGAAAGTTGTGGGTGACTGAACTGCAGTACGGGCTTATATACTGTAATGAGTCAAAGCAATAAAAAATAATCACCCGATTTTCCCTGTTGCATTCATAGAGTTACAGATTCATAGACAATTTCGAACAAAAGTCACAAATCGTTCTCTGTCGTTTAGCGGTAAACAACGCCACCAGATATAAACAAAGAACTTTTGCCAATGATGCATTCCGAGCAGGATGAGTGCGGATGTCTTGTCTTGTTTTGACTACTCATGACCTCCTTCCAGACGGTGTTTCAGCTTTCGCATGAGTTGATTTCCTTGTTATTGACTGATATTACTGCCGATATGATAATCACATCTGACAGTACTGTCAACTACTAAATCTAGACAGTAGGTCTTGTTTCCGTACTGCTAACGGTTCTACACAACTCACTGTAAAGAAGAATAAATCAACTTGCACTATATGGTTTCTAATGAGATATCAAGAACTGATAGAAATGTATGAGTGAAGGGCATTTCTGTGTTATGTTTACCGTTTCGGTGGTTGCCACTGTAGTTCAATGGAAGAGTGTATCGTCAAACCAGGTTGTGCGTATTTACATAACTATAAGTTATACTGAGTATCCTTGCATAAACGATGAATCACTTATAATAAACTGTCCACTCTCAGATGTTGTGTTGCTGTTTACTACTAACACCGAATTTACCACAAGCCGTTTAACATTGGAGTGGAGTGATAATTCTGACCACATTCCTATAACCATATATTCCTGAAGCTTGTGGTAGATTCGGTGAGATTTGTTCAAATGAAGTTAACTTGTACTTACAAAATAATAATATATTTTATCAAGTTCTGGAACAAACTTTTATGCTATGCAGGAGACATCTTCTTGAGTCAAATTTTGGATATCTAAGCTCACAATTGTCTAAGTTACACATATGTGTTTATTATGTTGATTTGGAGTCACAGTATGACTGACCGTAAACCATTGAGTAAAACCAGACAATATCGATAAAAGACTTTCAAATTTGATTCAAACACACTTATTATATATTCAAAAAAATATGAGAGGAATTTTTAAAACGGTAAAACTCACTTTCCTGAAGTTCAAAACACTCCCATTTTCGCCAGCACGTTAATTGCGCTCAGCACCACACAACAACAACAACACAAACTTTGCCGAACATACTTTCGCTTAACAATTGGCGAAAATCCGAAAATTACCGAAGGATGCATGGTCGGCACTCTTCGGAAAAGAGAGGCGAGAGCAACCTGAGGCGAGGCGAACATGGATGGGTTACGTAACTGCTTCACGCCTTAAACAATACCCGTTACGAGTCTGTCTATGTTTGTCTGTGGTTGAACCCAGAATCAGTATGCCATTGAAAACTCAAAAGAATGACACATAAAGCAAATGGAACTGAAAGAGCTTTAGGGAATATGGTGCACTCGTTAGGATCATGCAGGCCATAGATATACTTGTTGCCTGGAAGTCCGCCGTGCGCCCACTAGTATACGCGGCCCATAGACGTCTGTAGATTCACGTCAAACCAACACGACTGTGTATCTACACACGTCTATTGGCCGCGTAGGTGCAGAGCGGACTTGCAGTCTACAACTAACAACTGTCTGTCAGGCATACATTGTTCAGTACGTGACAATGTGTTGTTCATTATCATAAACTCCGGGAATTTAAAGAGAAACGGAAAACTTTAAATTTTGTGTGAAAATAAATAACAAAAAAAACGCTGAATAAAAGTTAGCAGCAAAACAGTTTGATCCCAATATCAACTGAATATCGCAATTCTTTTGATACGTGTGTAAAGAGAGTAATGCATACTACTTACATATTCTGAGTACATGCATTTAATGTACACATAGTCCAGTAAAGCAGGGATTTAATCTTTGGCGCCTTCAATAAAATGTTTTCGCCCAAACTTATGAATAACAAACATAGTGGTTCAAGTATTAAATATTAAAATAGTTATTTTCCTTGCCCCGCTCAAGAAATATGTTGGAAACTATGTATGGAATATATGTATTTACGGTATTTTGTATTTCTGTGCTCATTTTTACCCGATAGGTTTCAGGAAAATTCGGAACGGCAAACAAAGACATTTTTCAATGCACCTTAATTAATGATTCATATGCAAATTGCACCATGTTGAGGAAGGTATTCTTTTAGGACTGATTTCGATTGGTTATCGTGAAAAAGTAAGTTAGATCTCCTTTGTTTTGTTAGAGAAGTTAATTTCTGATCACTTTCAATTGCTGTTTTAGCAAAGACACAAAAACCATGACATACTATGACACAGCGCACGCTGCAATGTAGTAAACCACTATCCTCCTTATGCGCATGTTCTTGGAGTGGAAATGAAGGTCAGTCAAACAGAAAGTGTTTTCAGTCTGCATGTATAATTTAGGTGTCCCATATCCTTTTCATGAATGGCCCAAACCTAAAGATAAATGTGTTGCTCAAATAAACCAAACAATGCGTTTTCATGGTTGCTTTCTTTCTGTAGCCGGCGGTGTCCGGCTTGGAATTTATTTCGTTTTCTTTCTTTACACCTCTGTGAGTCAACATCACATGCAAAAAATAATCACGACTCTTCATTTGATTTTTTCCCAAAAATCCGACCTCCAAAATTATCTATTGTAAAACGTGACCATTTTTCAAATCATTTATCAAATTAGAATGATATTAAATTGTACAATTTGCTTGTCACCTTTTAGACAGAGTTCAGTATTTTGACATACAGGTTATGTCATTCAATTATTGGTCTATTCCAAAACACATGCAAAGAAACACAAAATCAAACAGATACATTACAATTCTTACACTGAAACTTATTCCACACTATAGCTGCATAAAAGCAGTTAAAGGGCGTCACTATAGGCTGAAACATTGCAATATCTTCGAACATGTACACAATGAAAGTGGCTTTACACAGAAGGTCACAACATTTAGTGAGCAACTTACAAGGCCGAGAGTACAAACAAACAGGAAATAGCAAAGACGTGGTAGGAGAGACTGTTACTAAACAAGCCTAAGGAAACACACATGGACCGGTGCAGGGGCATAGCAGCCAACGAAGCTGTTCGAGTGAAAAGGTATTCTCGTTTTGAAGGCATGTATTTTATTCTCGCAGTGGGCCGGAAGGAGGGCGTTTCTCTTACGTTGGTTGAAAATTTGTTTGATTTTCACACAATTCGTGACGAATCTAAAAGACAGTACACTTTGCAGGATGTACAAACACATGTGTTGATGACATGCAGTTGGGAACTCTTGTCACGGGGAAGACTCTGACAGCACCTTGGAGCTCTTGAGGAGGAAGAGGGAAACTGGGAGTTGTGAGGGAAGGAAAACTTTTCAAATCTTGATGGAAGAGCAGTCTTAAATAGCTTATCTTCCCCCCCAAAATTTTCTTTCGCCTACGATTATTCGTGCGTCCCAGCGCGCGTAGGTTGTTATGGGGAGGGGGTCATAGACGAAGGGGTCATAGAAAAAGTGTATTTGTATAGGATTTTGCCGCTTAGCTTTTCTGCAGGCTTTGAAAATCTTGGATAACAAATTTCAAAAAATGTACTTGCAGCATGCACGCTTGCAGATTGTTAGATATTAGTGTGAATTATGGAGGTGAGAAAATGGTTTTTGCTTTGATTCTTAAAAAAGGTACGATATCACTTCAAACAAACGTATAACTTGATTGTGTATAATTCTCAGTGTGTGTCTTTGAACCTCTTACCTATTTCAGTGTTAACAAACACTGACTTATAGACGGCCTGATATTTCATAATTTTTTCAGCAATTTTGTGACAAAAAATGTCTGAAATCGCATGACGAACACAAAAGCATATGTCAACATATTTCGGAAACAAGCTAGCCTAACACAGAAAGACAATAATCGCACTATATTAACCCTGGAGCGAGACGCACAAAAGTACATCCGCGCAAGCGACACCGGCCGCCGGTCAAGAGCAGTCAAACAGCCTATTTCAAGAATTTTTAACAACGTTTTTTTTTCAGTGTACATTGAAAAGAAAGAATCACATGAATAAAATTCAAGGAGATCGTTATGTGACATTTATTGCCCGCGGTCTACAAAAGGAACGATAGCCTACACGCAAATGAAAATGGATTGGGTCTGAGTTGGCGGAGTACCAATTAATAGGTTACAAGTTCATTTGGCCTGTGGATAGGCCATATGCCAAGCAATGTACAAACAAAGGCGCTCGATCGTTAGCTGGGTAGTCTGCTAGCCCTGCGTACAAGGTCTGTGTGTTCCCGGCATTATACGGCCTGTGGTGGAGGCCGTATAACGCCAGGAACACACAGACCTGTACGCAGGGCTAGGTAGTCTGTTAAATTGATCGATTTTCTGCTCGATCTATCTATCCCGTAGTCAATATGCCCGCCACTGCAACCTAGCGGGCATATCAAGATTGAGTTGAAAATCGATCGGTTTGGCAGACTAACCCGGCTAACGAGCGTCTGTGTGTACAAATAGCACAAGCACGTCATTTATTCATTTACAATGATACAAAATCATGGGTAGAATCATCTGTAGGCTCATTTCCATGTCCAGTTTTGTACTATGAAACAGGTCTTTTAGATTAGATGGAATAATAATAAACAGCATGGCTGAAATATAAAAATGATTGTTTGTTTGAAATGATGCAGCAACCAGTAAAACAAAAGCCAGGAGAGCGCATACACTCTGACAGGACAAAAGTACATTCAAACATTGTCCTGGAGCAGTTTTAGTTCTAGCTGAATGTGCCTATACGCTTTACTTATTCATTTGATATTTGAAAAAAACGAACATCTTCATGTTTCGGTGATGTTGTCGTTAATAAAAAAATTACATGCCTCTTTCGACACTTATGACAGTGTTATACACTTTTCCTGTCTTTAACGGGTCTTATTCAAAGCAAACTCTTGGAAAAATCAGGTATTTTGAGATCAGTTTATTACACAGCTACGAATTTTATGCATTATTATCATGGTTTTATTTGATAACCAAAGTTGGTTTGTGTCAATGTGCTAACTGAAGGACACGTACAGAAGTATGACTGCTCGCTGATTTGGCCCACGAATACACTTTTTAACAGGCTAAGGAAGCCGTCATTATTTACGGCCTGGGGGTCGGAGGAATTCCATCGGAAACTCTGAAATTTCGAGTAACCCCCCCCCCTCCGCCGACCCTGATGAATTAGAGTAATCCCCCTCTCTAAAACATAAATTTTGACTGACCTACCCCATTAAGAAAAGTTAAATATCAAGATATATAATTGTGACATTTACAAAAATACAGCGATGGTAAAGACCTTTCATATCCTGGTGTAACCTGCTAGATTATCATAGGTTATCTCATGACGTTTGAAAAGGTGAAATGAAATTCAAAGTCACAACAAAATGTAGATGTAAAAGCTCACGCTATAACCAGTATCCAACCATAAAGTATTGTTTACTTTGTATGGGTATCATGACTGGTTTTTCACTAGGATATAAGACTGGGCAGAATTCGAAAGTACTGAGGGGGGAAGAGTCAGAGGAGGTTGTACCCTTACTCGATGAAAAAAATAAGAAATTGATGTGTGCAATGGTGCAGTCTGGTGCAATATGAGAGGTGTTGGTTGTGTCTTTAAATGCGCCCTTCTCAATCCCAGGTTCTCGCATCAGCAAATGTGTCAATACCTCATTAACAGTTTGTCATTCTTTTGTTTTCCATCGAATATTTTATCAAATACATAATATTGATATTAGATAAATCTGATAATTGAGTGGGGGCTTTAAAGTAAAACTGTTAGAACACCCAAAGGGGAGAGTGCGAGAGAGGGGTGTTCCCCCTCTCGCATCGAAAATTTTGAGAAAATGTTGTGTGAAATCACGGTGGGGTAGAGTAACCGTGGTGAAATGGTACAATCTGAGAGGTATTTCAATTCATTTTGCACCAAAAATTGAGTACCCCCTTCTTTCTCTCCACATTTTGAGCAACACCCCCTTTGTAGCTTTCAATTTTTTGAGTGACCCCTTCACATTCCTCAGACTCCCAGGCAGTAAATAATGACAGCTCCCTAAATAATATACGGGAGTCGCTCTCAAAAACAGATATGAACTGAAAATGCTCACGTGTTTCAATATATTTTGCAGTTGTGAGTAAAGTTAAACTTTTGCCACTTGTTTGCAACTTCATTGAAAGTGAACAATATTAACTATAAATTAATTATAAAGGTCATCAAGAATACAAATATGTAATTAGCTGAAATAAAATACTCAATTTCTTTGACTGCCCTCCTTGTATCACAACTTTATAAAGCAAGTGTAATTGCTTTTGGTCAAGTTCATCAAGCTATATATGCCAAACTGTGAAAGCTCATTAGATATGCAAATTATAAATTAGCTGACATTAGATGCTAAATGACTTTAATGTTGTTTTAACCCGGTATCATCAATGTACATACATGCTTTGCCAACTTTGGTCCAATAAATTCCGCTATATATCCCTAAATAGGAAAGTTCATTAAATATGCAAATTGTAAATTGGCTTAAATGTATCTTCAATGTATATAGCAAATTTCGTCAACTTTAGTCGAGTCAATCAAGCTATTTATCCCTAATTAGAAAAGTTCATTAAATATGCAAATTAGGAATTGCCTGAAATGAAAATGCTTAATAAATTTCAATAAAATTATCTCATGGTATCTTCAATATACAAAGCAAGTTTCGTCATCTTTGGTCAAGTAAATTCAGAAATATATCCCTAATTAGAATAAGTTCATTAAATATGCATATTAGGGATTGCTGAAGTGAAAATGCTTAGTTCCTTTCAGTAATGTTATATCATAGTAACTTTAATCTACATAGCAAGTTTCGTCTAGTTTGGTTAAGGCAATCAAGATATAAAACCGTAATTAGGAAAGTTCATTAAATATGCAAAATAGTTTTGCCTAAGTAAAAATACTTAATAACTCTCAATAATATTATATCATTGTACCTTCAATGTACATAGCAAGTTTCGTCAACTTTGGTTAAGTCTTTAATGTCAACCCTTTATACCTTTCACACCTGGTATAGCTTGATGTGATCAACATTTGCAGCAAACTCATCAAATTTTGTGCAGTCGTTCTAAATATACATCTGTTTTTACTACAATCATTAATTATGCAAATGAGTAAAAAGTATGCAAGCCTCACCCACCAAAAACTAATCAGTTCTTGCCATTTGCTAATTGAATCTATATACCAGATTGAATTCTGATCTGATTAGCCGTTTTTGAGATATCAGACAGACAGACAGACAGACAGACACCGCTGTGACATAAGCTCACGTGTGTGAACACGTGAGGTAAAAATGACGCCCCCACGGAAAAGTAACAAAAGCGTGATGCCATTTACTTGATTGCATAACACACGATGGTCAACATTTTGTGTTGTTGTGGTCTTTATTTTCTTTGTCAGATGATTAGTTTTTGAAAATGGCGGGGGATCTCAAATGATGTTAAAACGTTTGAATTTACATGCCACTTTCAAAATTTATAACAGTGTTAACTACTTTTTTGCAGTCTTTAATGGGTCTTATTCAATGAAAACTCTTGGAAAACTGAGGATATTTTGACATGAGTTTAGTACACACTCGCAGCTATTGTTGGGGCTTTAACTCTTTGTATGTATAGCCGTCGGCCCTATTAGTCAACAAACAAACAAACAAAAGAACAACAAGAAAAAATCGGAGACTGAGTTCCCAGTCGTCCACTCAGGCTTACTCCGGCAAAGTGAAAGGCGTAGCGAGATTAAATACACAGCCTTGCCATGGAGAGGTAACTCTAGCACTACATGCTACATGTAGAGACAGTGCGCGTTTGCAGACCATAAAAACGCTGCCCACGGATACCCTGTTACCTCGATCTTGTGGTATACAAAGGTCAACGACATAACAGTGAGAAAATACTGGACATAAGAACGCACACGAAAACCACAGATACGTTTCAGTTCCGACATAGAACATCATGCCATCCAAAATCTACCTTTTAAGGCCTGATCAAAGGCGAAACACTAAGGTACATCAGAACTTGCAACAATGAGAATGATTTTAGTGCTAAAGTCAAGTCATTCAATGCAAGATTAGTTGAACGTGGCTACAAAGAGGATGAAATCTCTAGAATTACATCACAAACAAAGTTCGCCACCAGAATTACGCAATTACAACACCAGCGAACAAAAAACAGAACGGAAAACACACTTGTGTTCACAACAAGATATAGCCCATACATAAAGACACAAGCTATCAAACTAGCTCTGTGTGAAAACTGCATGGGATCACATAGAAAAGGACGAAACATTAAGGAATGTATTTCCTAAACAACCGATCATCGCTTACAAAAGAAATACAAACATCAGCGACACATTGATTAAGGCTAAAGCCCATTGCATTAGAAACAAGTCAATGAACGAACAAACACATTACGATCCAAACATAAGCATTCTGGCTTCACTGCTAGAAGCACAGGAGATCAACAATTATATAGACATGACATAAAATAAAAAAGATATGCACATATCTTAGGCGACTGAGGAAGAGACCGCTCTGGTTTCGAAACGTGGGGATAAAAAAAGAGTCACCGCTGTCAAGGACACATCTGTCTACGCCCACGTCTCGCCATTGCTTATTTGAAAATTACCGACTCGCTTGTTAATTTCCATACTAACAGCCAAAACACAACTCAGACACTAAACACACCAAAGCACATACAAGACGAGATGGCTGATGTGTGAAGCCACTTTCCCTTTATTACACTGTAATAATCATCAACATGTATTGCATTATTAACATGCTATTCACCAATTCCTGGAAACTTGAGCACGTCACAGCACAGTTACACGAACGTCCAAACTACAGTACAGGATCAGGAAACGGAACAAGCCTCATGCTACAGATCGATCGTGCATGGAACGGAACGACAAGTGCCATTAATTTACGAATGTACGTCGTATGACTCTGTTACTTCTGCGTGAGAATAGCTATTTGTATACGTCTATGTGACCTTGGTGTCATTGAAAGTTGGTCGCGACGCGGATACATGCGTCACAACTTCGTGCAATGTGTTGAACTCTGTAACAACAACTGAGAGGTAAGTAATCGGTATTAGGCGCCAGCATGGAGCTAATGGCTCTAGTTGATCAAGATAATTTAACTTTCACCTAATTGTCTATTGGTCTGTCATCACACTGTCGCTTATGGTTAGGTACAAGACTAACCATGGCATAAGACTTGTGTACATACTGGTATACAAGCGTAGGTACGGACGCTTTCAACAGTCGAGGGCAAAAACCTACCACTGGACTAGGTTAGGCCGAAGGCTGAGCCTTATCACAACGGCTATCCCGCCGCCATAGTGAATCCTCTTCCCCGAAAAGCATGCTGGTATACTATGACAATCCTCGGCCATCGCCAAATTGTGATTTTTTGCTAACGTATTCACACACGTGAGCATATTTCGCAGCGATGTCTGTCTGTATGTCTGTCTGTCTGTCTGTCTGTCTGTGCGCTCGATATCTCAAAAACGGCCTATCAGATCAAAATCAAATTCGGTATATAGATTCAGTTTGCAAATGGCAAGAACTGATTAGTGTTTGGTGGGTGTGGCTTGCTTACTTTTTGCTCATTTGCATAATTAATGATTTTAGAAAAAACGGCTATACATTGACAACGACTGCACACAATTTGATGAGACTTACTACAAATGATGATCACATCAAGATATATTAGCTGTGGGAACCATTAGGGAGTGACATGAAAGATAGTTGCTGATTTGCATATTTGATGAACATTCCTAAATTTGGGATATATACCTGATTTCACTTTATCAAACTTGACCAAACTTGGTATGTATATTGAGGATACTATGATTAAACATTATTGACAGTCATTAAGCATTTTAACTTCAGCCAATTCCTAATTTGCATATATAATGAACTTTGCTAATTAGGGATATATATCTGAATCGACTGGACCAAAGTCGATGAAACTTGCTTCATATATTGAAGCTACTATGATACAATATTATTGGAAGCATTTTTACTTCAGTCAATTCCTAATTTGCATGTTTAATCAACTTTCCTATAAGGGGCATATATCTGAATTAACTTGATTGCAGTTGTTGAAACTTGCTATGTACATCAAAGATACTATGATATAACATTATTGAAAGTCAAAAGACATTTTTACTTCAGCCAATTCCTAATTTGCATATTAAATGAATTTTCCTAATTAGGGATATATATCTGAATTGACTCGATCAATATTGATGAAACTTGCTGTGTACATCTAAGACACTGTAATACAATATTATTAAAAGCTATTTAGCATTTTCTCTTCAGCAAATTCATATTTAATGAACTTTCATAATTAGTAATGTATACCTGAATTAACTTGACCAAAGTTGATGAAACTTGTTACATATATTGAAGATACTATGATACAACATTATTGAAAGTCATTAAGCATTTTTTTCTTCAGGCAATTCCTAATTTGCGTTTTCAATGATCTTTTCTAATTACGTAAATATACTGGAATTTACTTGATCAAAGTTGGCAAAACATGCTATGTACATGGATAATTATACCATGTTAAAACAATATTGAAAGTCATTGCACATTTTCATATAAGCTAATTTATAATTTGCATATAATGAGCTTTCACAGTTTGGTATATATGGATTGAATGACTTGGCCAAAGGTAATTACACTTGCTATATAAAGTGTTAATACGATGACAGCAGTCAAAGAAATTTGATATTTTTATTTCAGCTAATTACATATTTGTATACTTCATGGCCTTTATATGGTGAATATTGTTCATTATGTTGATCATGATACTTTCAATGAAGTTGCAAACATGTGGCAAAGGTTTAAAGTCACACATAACTGCAATATATAATGAAACACGTGAGCATTTTCAGTCCATATTCTGGTTCTTTTTGAGAATTTTTGCTTGTGACACGACGGCCGAGGATTATCATTAGACTGCATGTTACTCAATGGGAACTATAGTTGAAATACATTTCATTTCGTTTTCATTGTACTTAGAATTTACTTGAATTTTCATTATAATTTGAATTTACTTTTACTTTCATTTTACTTTAGATTTTTATTTTCAATTTTTCTTTGAGTTTTTTCATTCAATTTTTAGTTTTTTTCACTTGAAATGTTTTTCATTTTAATTTTACTTTATTGTATTTTTTTATTTCAATTATGATTTTATTTTTTTGTTTGTTTCTTTAACAAAATGTTTCAAATGAAATGTTCCTGCTTTTTTGATCAAAGTCAAATCATAAAACAAACGATTTTTGCTTCCAATCGCTAAAGTTTGATTTTTTCCTTTTCAAGAAACAAAAAAACTTATTTTTTCAAATTTATTTTATCTTAATTGCAATAGTTGTTCGCTTTTTGTTTCGATATTACTTTACTTAGCGCGAATTCTTTTGTTAAAAAATCAACTTTCAGAATAATATTTTACATAAAACAGAATACACTAATAATTTAGACGTATTTTATTGATGACAACTCCAGGCCATCATACACCTGCTCTCGGGCACATAAACCCATTATCAAGGCATTAATATATAGTACCGCCCGGGCCGCGAGGATCTACCGCAGGCAGCACCAATATTCTTATAACTAGGTTTTCTCGCTGTTTTCTCTATGCAGTTTCTCTCCTATTCTTCATGCTCTGACTGATCGGAGTAAATAAAATAAATGATTATATTACCTAACCTAGCTTCTTGACTCTTTTTTTTACTTTACACCCCATTACAACAACGTTTATCGCTTTGACTTGGCCTCGCATGCAGATACATACACTGTTACAGTAGAATATGCATGCCGAAACATGACATTTTACATTGTGATGCAGACCTGATCTGTGCACTCCAAGGTGAACTAGAAACAGATGTGACAACTTGCTAGGTCCCCTCCAGGACTCTGGTTATATACTGCTAGACCCCACACATGATGAACAACCAGTTTGGTGTAAACTTCTATAGCAAATTCCTAAAAACAAATAACATGTGTTGTGGATTAAGTGAAACAGAGGTTCGAATTCACCAAAGTTTTGCGCGACACAAAATATTACATTTGAGTAGCCTACCTCCTATTCTGAGAATTGTGGGTGATGGCCTTTGTGGCTTTGTAATTTGTTCCAGTGACACTCCCAGAGCAATAAATAATATAGCTTCCTTTGCAAGTGCATGGCGCTTGGTTGCACTGTGTTTCCATTTCTGAAGGCAGCTAGGATACTTTGATTATGAGCTGAGCTGAGCTGAGCTTAATCTATATCAAAAAGATGCACACAGTCCCATGCCTATATTGGTTTTGGTGCAAAATCAGTTTTTTTAGTAATTCAGTATTGCATAAAACTTTGCCAAACAAACACACAAACGAACAACCATGTTCATTTGATCAGCTATGGAATTTGGGTACACCAAAACAACTGTAAAACTTGTGATAGCGGTCTTCTGAAAAAGCACAAATTCATTTCCCTTTGAACAGGTCCACTCTAACCTTTGTTAACAACAGGTTTAGACCAAACCAGGGTGCTACATGTAGGTATCTGATCCTGTCTGTGACAACGGAGTTGCAGTGAAATTATTAAAGTGCCATCATAAAGGCTAACATTAATCGACGTTTCACTTCTTGATTTGGCATGAAATTTGATTCTGCTGAAGAATAAAATGTTTTTGTCGGGGAGAAAGTGTTTTGCTCAACCAATGAACCGACAGTCATGCTTCTGTAAGTTCTCAATTAGAATATGTATCTGCTGTCTGTTTGAAATATTTTTGAAAACAAACTGCCAAACCATCAGTGCAGTTGCATCATAACATAAAGCATTGCTATTAGCTGTATTATTATTTCTTCATGTAAATATAACTTGTATATTTTAGACAGAACTAAACTGAATATTTTTCTCTCCAATAGTTATCTGATTGAGCTTCAGTGACCGGTTCATATTTGGCAGGCATTCAAGCAAGAATTTAATACCGAACTAATTTTATCTTCAATTTTGTGGTGAACAGTGGTAACTTCCTGATACAATGAAGTACGGTCAATTTGTCATGCAAGTCTTTCAGATGACAATAGTGGGTGGACTATCACTGACCTACTCTCAAACACTGAATGGTAAGTACATTATAAATATGCCTCAAGGAAGTATGTATAATTCTTAGGAGCTGTATTATATAATAACTATTCCTAGAAGTTTTGTTAGCAAGGACATAAGATATTATCCTAATCCAGTACATTTTTTCCTGAACAGTAAAGGCAACACACTCAATGACCCTCAAAATATTCAAAATACTCTTTATCAATTAGTTTAAAATACAACACTATAATGACGGTCTTCTGAGTTTTAATAAGTGTGTTAAGATCTCTATGATTGATTACGATCAGTGTTTTTGCTAAGGTTGGGGAACGTTGGTAAATGATGTGGGAACTGTGGTAACATTTCTATTGTCCCGTAATCTGATTGCGTTGATATACCAAGGAGAACCTGATAAAATGGCTGGGGAACCCTGGCAATATTTACTGGGGTACTGGTCTTAACAAAAAAGCTGATGATTGTAAGAAAGTAAACATTTTGTTGTTGACTTGTTCATCACTGTGATTACCATGTTATTGGAACGCGTATATCCTCCTCCTGTTCATACTGATTAACATATTAGACAACAATACTAGATAATAGTAGATAATTTACATTCTGCGGATGTCATGTTAGCGGATGCTAAATGAAAACAAACACTTTTTTCACTTTTTCCTGAAATCTTCCTTTCCACATTTAAAGAAAATCCTGGTCATAGACCTACTTATAAGTTACATGTATGTACTATGAAAGGTATTCACACCTGGTATAATATTTTTTCAGCATCGACATCTCTTACAGTGGAAGTTAATGATACGGCTGAAATTGATTGTGAAATTCAGCAAAATGATGACAGGGCAATGTACACTGCTGAAGACATAACATGGTACAATCTAAACCAAGCTATACCAGGGGAAATGTACTCTACCATGTCAAATACAACATCAGTACTTGTGCTTCCATTTGTGCAGTTTGCTGATGCTGGAAACTATTCATGTAGGCTTGATAACGGAGCGGTATCGACCACTGAAATTCGAGTTGGAAGTAAGTTACTCAGAGAATTAGTTTTACCCCAACCTAGATACCAACATGTATTTTGACCTGCTACTGCGTACCCGTACCCACTTTCAGTTACCTGGAAATTTGATGTGTATTGATCATGCTGCTGTGTGTATATGAATGTACGTGTGGATGTGGGAGGTGGGAAAAACGATATCTGATGATTACACATCTTCTTGGTTAGACCCAAAACTAGCCTGATAAAGGAGATGGTATGTATAGGTGTGGTCCTTCCACCACAGTCTTTGTGTATACGACTACATGTAGGTGTGTATGTGACATAATGTTCCTATGAAGACCTCAATGCAAGGAGCAAAGTCACATCATGGCCATAGCACACGCTCTGTCTTTTATGGTCAAGCAGGATTTTCAGAAGAGATGGTAGCTCAACTTGGCAAAACGTCTTTACTTAAAATTCAAAGTTTTCGTCCATGTTTGGTTAAATATCTTTTTTTAGTCCCCCGGATGAAGTCAAGGAGGACATGGTTCGGGTTCCGTCTGTCCGTCCGTCCGTCCATCCGTCCGTGTGTCTGTCCGTCAAATTCCTTTCAAACTTGGTAAGAGGATAGGACATTATGACATTCATATGCACGTCCATTGTTTTGGGTGTGAACACGCATAACTAGCGTTAATTTGAATAACTAGTGATTTTTTTAAAACGAGCTCTGTTTCTTAGGAGACTGCACCAAGTTCGATGAAACTTTGTACACATGTTGGTCACACTTACCTCTAATAGCACATGAAGACATTTGTCAGTATTGTGTCGATAAAATGATTATTTGCATATTTTATGAATTTTCACAATTCCCACAATATTTCACTAAATACTGACTCAAATTTGATGAAACTTCTTATAGATGTAAAGATACCAGAGTAGATTTGTGGAAAGGCATTTAGCAGGATCATGTCAATTAATAGCTAATTTGCATATTTGACGATTTTTGTAATTAGGGTGCCATATCAAAATATACCTACTCAAATTTGATGAAACATGGTACAGATGTTGATATACCAGAGCTTTAACAGTATGCAAAGACATTTAGCAGGATCATGTCATTTAAATGCTAATTTGCATATTTAATGAATTTTTATAATTCTGATTATATGTCAAGAAATATGGATTCAAATTTCGTGAAACTTAGTACAGATATTTGGGTTGGTAACTCTGCTGGTGGACAGAATTGTCCCCGAGGTTATCGTTCGCCCAGTTAATGCGATGAAATTCGTTTCTTCGCTTCGATAAAGTGTGTATGTGCGATGTATGATAGTGAGCATGCGTGCGTGAGTGCTTCACGAACTCTACAACGTGTTGAGCGGTCTCAGTCAGAAAAATGTAACAACTTAGCCGGCTATTGAACCACACTTTTTTGGGAGTGGAGATTTAGCCGAGCGATTCTCTCTGTGGCCTCTCAGCTAGGCGACTGATGCCGTATGTTGTGGGTTCGAATCCGATTGAAAACTAGCCGTATTATATACCAAAGTTGTAACTGTGTGCAATCATTTTGAAGGTTCATGTCATTAAATTGCTAATTTGCATATTTTATGAATTTCTGTAATCAAGGAAATATGTGTCGAAATACCGCAGCAAATTTCATGAGACTTTGTAGAGATTTTGATCTCAAAGTGTTGTAATTGCGAACAAAGGCATTCTGCAGTATCTCTTGAAGTAATTGCCAATTTGCATATTTAATGAACTTTCCTAATTAATGTGCTGTGCCAGAAATATTGCATCAAATTTGGTGAAACTCGGTACAGATGTTAAGGTGAAGTACTACGAATTACGTCAAAATTAAGTTGTGGTGTCATTTTTTTGAAACTTTACACAAATATTCTTGGAAGTTTTGCAAGTGCAAAAATGAAATAAAAAATGGGGGTCACAACGCTCGTTTCCATGGAAACGGACGTTAAAATGGCGTCGTTAGAAATAAATAAATATGCTATAATTCACTTAAACTAAAGAAAGCAATTATAAAACGCTTAGCAAATTAGTTAATTTTAATAAATACCAAGACTTAAGATTCATATCTATCGAATATATAGTTTTCATGATGTTTGTGAAGAAATTTTAACATAAGTATCGATTACAAAATGACGATATCGAAATTATATCACTACATAATTTTCGAACTTTTTTCGTGTCGCTTTGAATGGTGTCATTTTGACCAAACTTGGCGGATAAACTCCTGACATAATACCATTTAGTTTACACTTTTAATAAAAGGGTGTCACCATGCTACTTTTTACAATATCTCCAGGTGAATGGGTAATTTGCGCCATATAAATGGGAGAGAAATGTTAATTTTTCGCTCATATTGAATAAAAACCAGCTTCCTAGGGGGTCAAAATATGACAAGGTTATAGGTCACATGTATTTCTAAGACACTGGGTCAAAAAATTAGGTAAAAGCGCAATTTCAACAATGACAGGTGACGTTAAATAAATGCGCTACAAAATAACCCATTTGCGGCAGGCTGGAGTTAAATCTGCGCAGAAACGTTCTAAAGCGTGTGCGCGTCCGAATTCGTCGCCATTTACCTTAATCTCAAAGTGTTGTAGTAGCATGCAAAGACATTATCATATCATGTCAATTAATTGCGTATTTGCATATTATAAAAAAATTTCATAATTAGGCTGGTACTTCAAGAAGTACTTCATCAGATTTTTTGAAACTTGTTATAGATGCTGAGCTCATGTTGCTTTAAATGTGTATTAGGACACTTATCAGTATCATGTTAATTAATTTCTAATTTGCATAGTTAATGATTTTTCCTAAATAATGTGATACATCCAGAAATCCTGCATCATATTTTATAAACCATTGTACAGATGTTGATCTTCCATTGGTGTAAAAGTGAATAGTGACATCCTGTTGATAAATTATTTATTGACTTATTTAATGACCTTTTGTGATTAGGGTGGCAGCGCAGATTGGCTGAACAGGGAAACAATGTTTGTAATGAAAGATCAATATTCTGAATGACTGCACTAAATCTTTGATAACACTTGCTGCAGATGTTGATCATACAAAGATTTACCAGTGAAGAATGGCGTTTTCATTTTAGCAGTATCAATAGCTAATTTAAGAAAGTCTCTTCTGTACTGAACATGAGGACATTTTTGTTCACATCTGGCGTTCTGACTCTTTTATGTCAAGAGCCATTACTCAGACATGCCTGGACTGGTTTCTTCCATATTAGTTAAATTGAATTTTGACATTTAAAAAGCTAGGGCATGACATACCTAATTCTCTCCAACTTGGTAAAAGGACAAAACCTCATGCCACATCCACTATTACTGATGTCTACTTGTTTAAAATCCAATCAAATATGGGCATTATGCAGTCACAGACAGGGCTTTGGTACCCGCATCAGGGCCTAAAAAATAAGCTTGTCCTAGATCCCAGACCAGTGATTTTTTAACGAGGACCAGTGTAAAATTACCCCTCAAAAGTCCGCGGACCAGTACAAATGAGAGCCAATTTATTTCAGAAGGGAATAATGAGTGTATCCAGTGTATCCCTCCAGCGTCCACAGATACAGTGCATACGTCTTCTAGCTAAAAAATTACACACAACCGGGTAACACATACAGGTTATTGCTTCTTTTTGAGTCAATCAAACATTTAAATTGTCCAATGTAAGCACTAAAGGAACATCAGTTACTCTGTTACAATGTGCTATTCATGATATGAGCAAGTCAATGTGCGTCTACGCTAGAGCCCTAGAGCCACGTACTTCTCAACTCATTTTACATGTAAAATGTAACGAGACAATATCCAGAACAATGATGTTTGAAGCAGAAGCCTCGATGATAAAAAACTCAAAGCAAACTTAGTTGAGCACCAACTTGGAAATGAAACGTGAGCATCAGACGGACTTGACCGGACATGTTTGTGGTGTGCTGGAAGCTCAAAATTTTATGCAAGCACTATATCTCTGTCTTTCAAAGTAGTATTTTTCCGTAATTTTCGTCTTGAGGAGTCTTTTATAACTTTCCGATTGTCAGTAGCAAAGCAATCTTAAGAATGTTGAAGGTCACCATGCTGAATTCCTTATATAGTCAAGACCCCCTAGTTAGATTGTAACTCACCTTAACAAGAACCACCTAGCTTGTCAAAACAGCATTATGGCAATTTGCTATTGCTATCATGAGGATAAAGGGGTCTCTTTCAAATATTCTGTGTTTTCAAGCTATTGTTTGCAATTTTAATGGAAAAGTATCTACCATTGGAGCAATTATAAATGAAGTGAACTTTATAGCAGTAGTGAAAAAAAACCATGTTCTTGTCTTAGGTCACTTGTAGAATTCACCAGTGTCGTGAAACATCTTATTCATTTCTGTTAAACACATTTAACTAGTAAGAATCCCCATAAAAGACAAAAACATATGAAATTTATTTCCTTATGATAATGTACGTTTTCTACATAATAATAATAATCACTTTATTGCATAACAACACACTTCGGAAAGTGCAGTATAGCAAGAACAAAACTAAACATTGCATAAAACATTGTTGTCTATGTCTTTACCTACAGCTGCTGGGGGAAACATAGTGTTTGTAATATATTTCATGAGAGACAGCGTATCATCTGAAGTTAAAATGTACAAAAACTTATCTCTTTCATTTAAACTATCAAATATAGGATAATACAACTTCATTGCAGAAAAGAGAACTTCTCTATCACTATTATATTTTTGACACTTCATTAAATAATGAAATTCATCCTCGACAGAAGACTTACAAAACTTACAAAATCTGGATTCGGGCGGAATTCTTGGTTTTGACCTTCTGCCCAACTCGATTTGTAAACAGTGATCAGAAATACGAAGTTTTGTGACCAATTTTCTACAGCGTAAGTTCTTAATATCCAGTAAGTAATTCTTTAAACCAAACTTAGTTTTAAATTCTCTGTACGTTCTGAGCTTATTATTTCCCTTCCCAAGAGACTTATTATCATTGTGTAAATCACTGTACCAAGAAACTTGATAATGCTTGCGTAAGTTATTCTGTACAATTTTAATAGTGGCATTAATGTTACAAACAGCTGACCAAATATTACCCTCGCTATAAGTATCTAGTATGTTTTGAATGAACTCAAACCACTTTGAATGATATCTTGCAGAAAGATACGCTGAACGTAACAGAATGTCATCACTGAAAACTAACTTGTGCCAATATTTTAACATGCGTTTGACTATGGCAATTTTGATAGGATATCTACCAAGTTCACCTATAATACCTGCCTGGGGAGCATGTTTTGAACTCCCAGTAAATATCTGTAGAAAGAAAAGCTAACATCATTTAAGAAATTACTCATCATTAATTTCATTCCCCCAAATTTCACAACCATAGGTAAGAATGGGAACAATCAAATGATCAAAAAGATCTAAAGCAACTTTCACAGAAAAATTCCCATTATAAGAAATACCTTTACGAAGACTAAAAACAGCTTTAGTAGCTTTCATCTTAAGATTGTGAAAATTTGCTTTAAATTTGCCATTGGGAGTTATAACAAAACCGAGATAACAATACTCTTTCACAACATCAAGGGCAAGTCCATTATAGGTAAGTAATGTACCTTTCAGTAAGTGATTACTTTTGTTAAACACCATGACTTTTGACTTCTTTGTACTAATAGAAAGCTTCCACTTCAAACAATAAGAGTGTAATTTATCAAGACAACTTTGCAAACCTACTTGAGTTTCTGAAATCAACAGCAGATCATCAGCATATGAAAGACAGTTGATGCGCAATGAATCTAATGTAATGGGGCTGTCCTCACTGGAGCCAAAAGTACCTGGAAGGTCATTTATGTAAATGTTAAATAACGTAGGGCTCAGATTACACCCCTGTTTAACTCCTACTTTAGATTCAAACATGTCAGTGAGGATATTGTTAGATTTAACACAATAGTTAACATTTTAATACATAGACTTAATCACAGAAAAGAAATTACCATTGATACCATAATTCCTAAGTTTCCAAAGCAAACCTGGTCTCCAAACTTTATCAAATGCTTTATGAAGATCAATAAAACAACAAAAAAGATACTTATTTCTTAAGTTGCAATCAGCTTTGTTCATATACGAAGAATAAATATACTTATCAACAGCAGATCTCAAAACAAAAATATTATCAGAAGTAGATCTCATGACTCTGAAACCAGACTGAAATGGAGTGTGAATTCCCTTATCATTCAAGTACTTAACAAGCCGACAATTGAGAACGGAAGTGAACAATTTTACCAGACAGCTATTAATTGAAATTCCTCGATAATTGGATGGATCACTTCTGTCACCTGACTTGTAAACAGGAACTAAAAAAGCTGATTTCCAAGAACTGGGAAACTTACCGGATCTAAGAATGGTGTTAAATAAAGAGCAAATTGGAGTACGCAAACTTTGTCCACCAAACTTCAACATTTCATTCAAGATACCATCTGCACCTGGGGACTTTTTTTATTCAACTTACAGAGGGCTTTAAGTAATTCTGCTTCAGAAAAAGGACAATTGAGAATAGGACACTCATTATCATAATTACTCTTTACCATGCAATGCAGATCAGAAAGTACTTGTACAGAAAAGTTATCAGAAACATCATGACCACCATCAGCTGAATTTCTAAAATGATTAAACCATTCCCCTTGAGAAATTGAAGCGTCACTTCTGTCAGTAACACTATCGCCAATGATTTCTTTCCATAACTTCCAATGATTCTGCGTACTTTCAGAATGAGAATTCTCTAACTGTTCAAGCAAGTTCTTTTTGTAAATATACTTCTTTTGCTTGATAAGCTTTTTATAATGCTTTTTTAAAGTAAAGCATCTACCTCTAATGAAAGGATCACAAGGGAAACGACTTAAAAGTTTACGAGCCTCATTTAACTCTGTGCGTACTGCATAACAAGAATTATCAAACCAAGGTTTCTTTTCTTTGCTTTTGATTTCGATTTTTTGGAACTAGGTCTTGGAGTAAATGTTTTCAAAGAACAATCAGCAACTTTGTGGATAATAGCTTCAAAGGTAAAAACTGCAAATAACACTTATTTGTGAACAACCATTCTGGAGAGGTTCTGCAATCTTAATTATAAAATGAATGAATTCGTGACATCAAATTTTCAATGAATGTAAACTCTCAGGTGCTCATAAGACAGATGAAACTACTTAACAAGAACCTAAGAAATCTACTGAGTAAATGTATATGCAATGTGTATGTATTACAGAGATTGACAAAGTCTTTGCCGTAGGTGCATCCCAAGCAAATCTGATAGAAAAAATGCAAATATAACACAAGTAAGAGAAACGAATCATTCGTGTATTGTTATGCAATTTTTTGTGGACCAGTGGCTTTTACCTGGGGACCAGTGAAAAAAACCCAGGTTACTGGTCCTGGGACCAGTGGAAAAAAGGGGAAATTTTCAGGCCCTGCGCATTCATTGCGCATCATATCGACTTCAATATTTATCACTTACAGTTACAAAGTCCAAATTACAAGGGCGACTATGTCATTGTCGATGACAATTTTTCAAGGTTTTTAGAGAAGCTATTGTTCATCCGGGTGCCTATATATAATTTCTTTATTTACATGCAAAAAGGAAGTAACACTCAACAGACTGCTGGTTTCTTTTGAGAGGTAGTGAAAAGTGATATGCATAGCAAAATAATTATTTATTCCTATCTGCATGTTTTAAACAAGCATTTATGGCAGTTTCTATGAAGGGAAGTGCGGGTTACCAAACATAACGTTTTGTTCCTCTTTTCACCCAGATTCTACAAGTTTAATGACTGCAAGTAAAACTGTAAAAAAGTGTAAATGTATATGTATACAATACGGGTCACATGGATAGGGAACACCAATATTTGGATGTCTTGGTGCTAATGGTGAGCTTGGATAGACAGCCTTCAACTGTACAGCCACATAAAGTCAGAAAGAGGGAGAAATGACAAAAATAGAGTTCTTTGAGTTACTTGTATATGTAGAGTTTGCCTTCAACACAAAGATTGTAAAAGCCATACAGTTTTATTGATGCATCATAAAACACAATTTCCAGAATGTAGGAAGTTAATAAAATACATGTGGGTGGACAGTCATTAGTTTATTACCACCCTGAAAGTTAAAGTCAACTAACAGTCCCTATCATCATTTCAGCGTTCTCAGACAGGTTCGCATGAGATTCTCAGATATATTTGCAGACTTGAATTATAATGATATATGGTTATGTTCAAAAAATACCGGATGTTGTCATATCTGAGTACATTGAACAGTGCTGTCTGAGACGGGCAATGTTTAGTACAATTATATACCTTAATGGTATAGTATATATAAAATGATACAATCTGGGTATTTTATGAAAAACTTTACTATTGTACACCTTTTGTAGTCACGTTTTGCAAACAAAGTCAAAAATACAGTTTTTCAAAATGTACTCAACTTTCTAAACATCCTAACGAGGCAACAGTCCTGTGCATGATCTACACATGATATTTTGTTAGTTTATTAGTTTATTTGATATATTTAAAAAAGAATCTTACCATATAAGGTATTCTTTAGTGTGTGATATAAAATGCGGTCAGGTCAATTTGAACTGAACATCACCCAAAGTAAGAGGGGGGTGTAGAGAGCACCCTCGATCGACAGATCTTAGTCACAGTACTGAGCATTACTGTTATTGGACTGTAATTTGCTGTGTGATGAAACTCCATAAGTTTCAGAAGCAGGTGTATAGCAGTATATTAAAAATCATTATTTTGAGAAGTTCAGAAGCTCAGCAACAATAACACAGCTAATAGTAGAAAATGCTAGAAAAAGAGACAGACCAACAGTATGAGATTGATGCAGGACATAGATTCTGCTTGTAAGTTTGTAACATTCTCATGTATGCCAGGCATTAACTTGTCAGAATGATGTTCAGAATAGCTTTTTAACAATATTTTCTGTAGACCATTCCATAAGTTGAACACAATGCATAGTCAAAATGGGTCTCAAGTAACAGCTCAGTTTGTGGTCGAATAATGTTTCAGCGGACATCGTTTGAAATGATAGTTTGAAGTATTAATACAAATCTCTTTTTTGCATGAACCAAAAAGCAATTTTTAAAGTTTTTTATAAGATATTAAGATTCCCCTCATGAACTGAATGTTGTTTTCCCTCAAACAGTTTACACGGACTTTTCAGCCATTTGTTATTAAAAATATCAGCCTGTTTTAGATTTTTGTAGATTAAAATTTAGATTTAATATTTAATTAATTTGTTTCCTTTTTAAAGAATTTTCCAGATGGTCCCAGGCTTTCTTTTATTCATGATTTCGAAAGAAGATGGTTTACAGTTTCTTTGAAGGAAAATTTTGGCAAATTTTAAACTATGTAGTTTTATAGGCATTTACTTACTTTCCTTTACAGTACGTTTCAAATGTGATAGCAAGGTTTCCTTATTTCTTGTCCTGCCAAGTTCAAATTCATCAGGTCAAGTTGATTAGAACCAATGAAGCACAATGCGTCCCATATGGAGCATTGTAACAAAATTATATTGAACATTTAAAAGCCAAATGAAAACGCATATTATAAACATTATTTTTAGGGACCAAGCTGCTGCTATAACAGACCAAGCTACATGTAAGTGGGTGAAAATACATACGTGTGGTTTTGGTTCATTACCACCTTTTACAAACTTGGCATATGGGGAAGTGATACAGTATGGCAAGAAAGGGGTTAATATTGGTATTTACTCATGAAAGGGGTCAATTGTTGCTGGAAAGTATGCTCTTGACTTCAAGTGCGCATTTAAATTCGTTGAGGTATCACTCTGAAAAATATGTCAAGACTAATGTCAATTTCAAAAGTACGTAACCTTTTGGAAGATTACATTTCCGCAACAACTTCAAAACCATACTTTTCATCATCCTGTATATTTATCTGTGCATGCATGTTTCAGTATACCTGTGAACCTGTGTGTATGTCACGATAAAAGTCGCCAACATATATGTGCTTGTGTTTCAGTTTGTATACAGGAATAAAGTCTTCTTTGCTCTCATTTACAGCTCTACCCAGTATAGCAAATTTTAGCTGTCAGGCCCACAACATGAAGGAAGTCTGGTGCACATGGGATCCAGTGCCCAGCAACCTACCAACGACATATGTTTTCACTTATAAACCCAGGTTGGTGTATTTCTTCATATGCTTGTTCTGTATCTCTTCATAGCTAAATTGTGTTGGACTTTGTACATTAAGACTGATTCATTAAAAAGATCCTTTCTCTAAATGGTAACCAATTTTGAATAAATTAGGACTAGGAGTGTTAAAATCAGAGTCTAAAAGTACTCTGGCTACAGCTTTCTGTAGCCTTTCAGTGTGGAGTAAACGTTTGTGGGAACAATGACCCCATATGTTAGAACAGTAGTCAAAATTTAGTAATGTAAAACAACTGTTAAAAGTCATCTTGGCTCTCTGAATTAAAGGAGAATGTATACTTTTAAGTTGCAGCAATTTTAAGGCATCCCTACTACAAACTGTATTTACTTGCTCTTCCCAATTTAGGATGTCGTCGATGGTTAATCCCATCAATTTTCATGGGTTATACAATCAAGCTTATAATTGCTACACATTACACTTTGTGCTCATCAGCTCGCCTTTAACTTTGGTTCGCAAGTTTCTTTGGATCTTTCGATATAGATTGGTAGAAATTATGATGAAATCCGGAACATTGTGTTTTTTACAATGTTTTTGTCATTTACATGTAGATGCATCAAGTGGTACAGCAAATGGTATGATCCTTATATACCTAAACTTTTGCTCAAATTTTTCTTAATAAAACTTTCAACCATGCGCACACCAAATAAAGAATAAAAATCTGCGGTCATGATGCAAGAAACAAATTAATATCCTATATTTACCAATATATAAAATTCAAAATGGCCTCCATTCTGTGTTGAAAATATTGACAGCCCAACACCTGTCCCTGAGGCACGTTCTACCTTAATTTGTAGCAGGATAGTGTAATATTAAATATACTTGATTTACTTAAGGTAGTATGTGCCTCGAAAGTGAAAGACTCAAACTTTTGCTCAAACTTTCCTAAAGGAATATTTCGACTAATCTCTTTCAAAATCAAGAATAAAAATTAGGGGTCACCGTGCAAATTTTGGTACTAGAGAAACAAATCATCCAAGATTTACTGATATTTGAAATTCAAAATGGCCGCCATCCCTGTGGTAAGTCTATGCACAAAACGTAAAATTGTCGACTTTCGAAAAATTAAGACGCTTTAAAATGAACCCAAACAAGTGATAGATCAGAAGAGCATTGAAAAAAAATTGAGTGTCCGAATATTTGTCTCCTAGGCACATTCTACCTTAGTACAAGAGGAGTGCACCATTTTTATGGACACAATTGGTTCATGGATAGAGTAAATTTTCTGTATCTTACATCCAAAGAAAAGGTGATGCCAGGAAAACCTGACATGTACACAAAGCTAAAAAAATTATCTGAGTGTTTAGCCTGGTACCAGCCATCGAGCAATGTGTAGAAGTAAAGGTTATACACATTAGCACTTACTCCTGATTCTTGTTAATCTTTGTCACTTACAGTCATGAAATGAAATGGAAAGACTGCCCAGACTCAGTAAGTAAAGGACCAAACTCATGTTACATCGAGCAGTCTGATGGTACACCTCATGACTTGAGAGTAGTTGCTACAAATGATCTTGGCAGTAAAGTTTGGCTATTCAACATTGATTCAGACACTCAGTGTAAGTTCACAATACAACAGTATCTATCTTGCATGGTTTTCATTATCTTTCGTAATGATTTCGTAGTTTTAAACCAATAAGTGTATGTATAAACACACTGACTGCAGGAAGTAATAGCATCAAGGCAGTTATATCATATTTGATTGTTTTCGTTCATTCTTTATTACACTACTTTGTTTATGCCAGTGCTCTTTCATCATCTGCGTGTTGACAGGATGGAATAATATCATACAAACGTTATAAGGTAGGGTATAGGCCATTCCTGGTCATGGTTTTGGACAACCCTTTAAGACCTGTTGCAAAGTAAGATCTCTATACAATGGAATTTTTGGTAGAAGGATTGAACTCTGAAGATCAGGCCAGGTAGCTTGTGCTTGCAACATGATTCGATTGAACCGTAATATTTTTATCACCATGGTAGCCAAACCTGATCCCCCTGAAGACGTGAAGGTGATAGCAGAAAAAAGCAACATAGCCGCAGTGAGCTGGAAAATACCATCTGAATGGTATTCTCCCCATTTTACTCTTCTTTACAAGTTGCAGTATTACAGCGAATGGGAACCCTACATTTGGTCAGAGGTAAGGCAGCAACATCCTTTGAGGTGCTAGTAATATGCCATTTACCCGTCCCCTTACAAAATAGTCTTGCTGAATGAAAAACATACAGCTCCTTCTGCCTGTGCAGTTTAGCCTACATTTGGTTCAAGCCAAACTATATCACAATATGTAATAACAATGTTATTACTTTTATCTGATTAATCAGTTTGCTTCCAGTCTGTTAAAGTAGCTGGAGTTTGAGCAGTGTAAGTATATAGATAAAGAGAGTGTATCGTAAAGTACATTTGAACAAGGTACTTTTTCTGGAGGAAAAAATCATTTGGAATGCCAGAGCATGATCACAGTCTTTAAAAATTTTCTTGTCCCGCAGGAACTTGATGCAGATACTCAGCTTTCTTATACGCTAACGTCATTGGATGCATACACATGTTACACCATTCATGTCGCTACAAAATCACTGTTCAGCAGTGATGAATATTGGAGTGATTGGTCGACTCCCAGTATTGGATGCACAAAGGAAGCAGGTAAAAGAACTATTCTTTGAAACAATACGATAACATTTTACCAAGTATGTAGAAAGCTGCATTCTTATAAATTACTCGAGGCTAAAATTCCCTTATGAATGAACAAAACAGTATGCGGTCGTATATATGTACATATTTAGGGCCAGTTTTTGGTCCAAATACCCTTTTCCTTCTATCAGTTGCCACATTGCTTTAAGCGTTGATATACGTGTTAATTTCCACATATGATCTCATACAGCAGCATTCCATGAATGATTATTTTTTTCTGTGCGTGCCGCTTTTTGGACTAAATTTACTCATTATTAATGGACTGACACTTACCTTCAATGTTTATCAGGTGGTATATGCTCTGATGCACTTTCCCCAAGTCATATTGCTTCAAATTATTCTGTTTCAAATATCTAACTTTCAATGTTTATCAGGTGGTATATGCTCTGATGCACTTTCCCCAAGTCATATTGCTTCAAATTATTCTGTTTCAAATATCTAACTTTCACTGCGTTCGGTGAATTACTACACACATGAGAGAATAATTACTGGTTACATGTAATAGTCATTATTTTCTTTTGTCTGACAACTGTGCTGTTACAGCTCTGCTGTTATTACTGCTAAGTATAATTTCGCATCAGACTGGTGCACGTCCAACTCCAATAAATTATCTTATTTGCCTCGAAAGCCAAAGATTTACAAGGCTTTGTAAAGTTTTACAAAGACTTGGTGTGTATGAAAGACAAATTTATAAACTTTAGTGAGCATGAAAACATTTGTTAATTCTATAGCCATTACATGTACACCACCCACTTTTACTTCAAGTAAAAGGCTAACAGACCTGCGTTTCGAATCAAAACATACCGTAAAATATTAAATGAAACCATTTGGCCATCAAGTCATTAGAGTAATTTTAATCCTGTGACGGCTGTAATTTTCCCCACCAAAATTTTACTGCAATATTTTACCAATTTGTGAACTTTTCGGCAATTTTTTTCATAATTTTGGACCAAATGGATATCACATTTCATCGGCTACAGTTCCTATCAAAATTTTGACAAAAATCAGAAAAAGTTGACTGTAGTATATTTTATAAAGGTGACAAAAATTAACTTTGGCGCTCAAAGGTTTAAAATATGGAGATACTGTAGGAGATAGCTTTGCACAGTGCAGGCATGCTTTGCACTTCACTGTAACCGAGACGATTAACTCATGTGTCACCCCAAGATTATGGATGACAAATATCTAATTAGCATCTCACATCTCTTTCTTTCATTCCAAGTACCGGAAAAGGCCCTGGAAGTAAACATTCCTGGGCAGACTCTAAAAGGCGGGCTGAGAAATGTCACTATTCGATGGCAGGTTGGTTAACTACTCAGACCTCTTGTGAGCTGTGTAGGTACTAGTCCTATTATAAATGAAGGGTCAAAGGTCATCAGGTCTCAGCTTGTGTTATTTTCTTGTTTCTTGTTTCACGACTAAAAAATCAATTTGGATCAATCCCTGTGAGAAAATACAGCTGGACAAGACATTGTTCTAGGACCCTGTCACGTGAAAGGATACAAGATTGGTCACGTGTGTAAAATTTTACTTACCTGCGTCATGAATATAAATCGGTGGTTATTGTCAAAGTTTCTCACTTGGGAAACAAATTACCTGGCATTGACTGATAATTTAAATTCAAAATGGCTGCCATTCAAATGATAACTCTATGGGCAAAATTAAACTCTGCCATTTTTGAAAATCAACCGAGGTGATGAAAAATTATTCATACTGTAAGAGCTTTAAAATGAGCCCCAACAAGTGGTCGATCAGCATAGAAATATAAAAATTTGAGCCTGAAATCTGTCCCTTAGGCGCATTCCATGGCAAACCTCAATCCTTTAATGCATTAGTGTCAGTTGAAGTGGACTGTTTTTGTACTTTTAATCTGCTGTTCACTTTTGAAAGATGGGTTCTTGTGATTTGTTCAGGGGAAAAGGTGATATAAATTTTCCCCCTTAAAAATGAGACAAAAGAAAAGTCAGACAGCTATGAGAGATACATACCCCAGTAGACCTTAAAACCCTTTCATGACCATGGCTTTACCCAAACCAATTGTTATCAGTGGTGATCTTGGACTTGTTTACAGGGAAGTGAGGGTGAACAGGTTAAATGCTATGCAAACTGTGGCAAGTAAACCATGTTAATATGCATAATAAAGTTATATTTTTATCAAGTAGGTCACTTTTATGTTTGGAAAATCAGAATTGTTAACAGTTGAAAAGTTGTCCATGTTGAACCTGTTCAAATTAATGTTCATGGTGTATTTAGAAAGTGGAAGCAAATTAAAGTAGTTCGCATATCGCAAATGTAATGCTTAAACGTTTGCTCAAACTTTCCTCAAACAAACTTTCAATGATTCTTTTTCAAAATCAATAGTAAAAATCACGGGTTCACAGTGCAAACTTTGGTACTGAGAAACAAATTATCCAATATTTACCAGTATTTAAAATGCAAAATGGCCGCAATCTCTCTCTTGGGGAATGTAGAATTATTCCTGATTTTTTTCACAAAACTAAGCAAACTAAACTAAACCTTATTTACTCCATAAGCTTTAAAATGAGCCCAAACCAGTAGTAGGCCAAAAGAACATTGTTAAAGTTTACTAGTCCAAGTATGTCCCACCAAGTTGCATTCTACCTTAATGAGGGAAACTTATTACATCTCATTATACAGCGACTCACAAAGAGACAAGCAAGAGGAGAAATTACACAGTACAGGATGACAGTGAAAGATGAAGATGACCCTAGTAAAGCTGATAACATTGACATCCTTGATGGCAATGCTACTGAGTATACTCTACAAGGTCAGTACTCGTATTTCAACCACTTGTTAACTAATTAGATTTTGAAAACATGATAATTTGTCAGAAATTTTGGACGACAAGTTACTAGTAATTCACGGCAAGAGGATTTTCAACAAACCAGGAGCAGGTTGAGATGGATTTCAAACGTAGCCTCCAATCTCCCATTTGGCCTTGTATAATAGTTCTTTCACTGAAGATCTTTACAAAAAATTACTAATGAAACACTTTCCCTCGCATTGACAGAAGTCGAATGTGTCGTTGAATGGCTTGATCCTGTTTTAGCAACGTCGATGATCAAAATAATTGAGATTTAAAAAATCCCAGGTCAAACATTCAATATCGTTTCCATTACTAAATGCCAGGCTTATTTTTTCTCATGTGCATATTACTGATGCCAAATAATAGTGTAGATTATTTTTGTTCTTTATTTAAGAATATAAGAGATCAATATGTAACAAATTAAACATTTTAACACTGATGAATATCAGAACATTTAAAGGTGAAGAATTCGGTTTGAAAAATGCATAAGGACAAATATAACAGAATTTGACCTGCAGTGCTTTAATGTTTTAGGTTTTTCAATTAGGTAGTGCAGTGACCCTGAAGTCAAAATCTGTGCCCACACCTTCCAGTGGCACATTAAGTTTTATTTGCTGCATAGAAATAACAGTTTAAGCCTCTGAACGCATTCTGCCAGCAAGTTGTTCACTGATTGTTTGCTGCCCATTGTCTTCGCTGATAGAGTACAGTATTTGTACTACGCATGACCTGCACAGTATCTTTGAAGTTTGCTATATTCCTGTAGATTTTGTAAAGTTCTTTCTACTGCTTCCCTATCTTTTAATACACACATTTTGAAGAACATGCCAAGTTAGCTGCATTGTCCTGCAAAGCCTAACTCCCCTGTGCAGCTTTCCTTGACAGCACTTGTAAGTCCTACCGCCTGCAGTGCGCTTATGCATTTGTGCAAATCAGCTGCAAGCCTGTTTTATTCCTCACATTAGGGCTAAGCTACAATATTGTACAGTGTAATTTTGACTGCTGTTGAAAAGAACTCAAAACCGCATTATTTACTTGTTAGTTATCATGAAGACACAATTGTGACATACAGTTGTAATATTTATCACCGTGCATTATAGGTCTTGAAGTGCATAAATCCTATATCGTCTCAGTAATAGCTCTGAATACAGCCGGACCATCTCCGCAATCATTCATCAAAATTGTTGACAAAACCCAGGGTAAGTTTCACAGAATGACTTTAGTCTCACTTCCGGCTGGCAGGTTTGTGTGCATTTACAACTCTTATAGAAACTGGTTCAATATATGAGTTAAACTCTGGAATTAAAATCATTGTTAAGATATCCCATACCCCAATTTATGAATGTTTTTGGACATTTAACCATGTCATTTTTCTGACAAACCCACACTAAAAGATAAACTTTTAATATTCACTTGCACTAATTGTCTGTGTGTTAATCCCAGTGAAGTTAGTACCTGTACGTATAGATCAAGTTACATGCGGACCTGACTCTCTGCAGATCAAACTGTTCTGCATTGCATTTGACCCTTTTTTCGTAACATGATAATTGCTTCACTGTATGTGTTTACGTTGTACAGCCAAATAATATATCAGGAAGACAAATGGATGCCTTGAAAGTTTATAAATTATCTTTCACTTCACTTTTGGCAGATTACCTATAATTTGACATGATACACAGGAAAAGACACAAAAGTATAGTAAATGATACCAGTGTTAGTCCTGCCCATTTGCAAAATTCTGAGATGGAACTACTAATTTTTGCAAGGGCATTTATCCCCAGACTAAGGATGTATAACGATTTTAATATATGTTTGCATATCACCTTGTAATCGATATGTAAATACTTGTACTGCATACTTGAATAAATCCAACCATTTGACTGTATGCCTTGCAATCTGTCTTCAGCTGTGAGTTTCAGAAGCCTGAATTTTAATTTCAAAAGACAGATGCAAAGGCAGTGTAAGTTTCAGTAGTAACAGAATGTCGACTAGCACCCCCTGTAGTCCACTTCTGTAATCTTCAAACTGAAAAATGCTTCTGCATGAATGGAATCAAACTGTCAGAATCATAAGATTTTTGCCTGAAGAATTTTACCATGAAGTGGTCATTAACCTATGTAAATGTAAAAGTGGTCAATTTAAACTAGTATTCTAGATCTGCTTCCAGTGGAGGACGCGCACAACTCCAAGCTTCAAAATGAGCCCCCACAAGTGGTAGGCCAGAATAATATTGTAAAATTTTTGGAGCCCAAATATTTGTCCCTGAGGCGTAATTTCAACCCTTACAACTCAATAAACAAATCAAATCATTTTAACAACATGTCAGTGAATCTTCAATAAAAAGTAGAATTTGATGCAAATTTTTTTAGGAGCAGTGCATCAGTGTCTGTTTCTGTTAGACCATATAGAGATACAGATATCATTGAATATCCCTTCTTGACAGCACCTGGACCACCAAGTATCACAGAAGCCAAAAACTTGACTGAGAGCAGCATCTACATAGCATGGACAGCCCCGAGTGACCCTAACGACATCATATCAAATTATATGCTGTCATACATCGGAAATTCAGGAAACCCTCAATGGTAAGATCAATTTATAATCTTCACTTGGTGGCATAAAAAAAATGTGGTGCCTTTGTATGCCCAGTATGTTGTCGTATACTCTTAAAAGAGTGTATTGTGAGTAGATCCATAGACTGGAGGAATGCATGTGATTTGTTGATTTCATACCTTATCAACCAGGGAGGTCAAATCTGTTGATTCTATCAAAATTCACTTGTATTGACAAAGCTATAGTATAATAGTACATACAGCACATATATTTTGCCAATTTACCTTTCAACAGAAATTTTGAATTTAGGAAAAATTTCTACGAAGTGTTGCATTTTAAGTTTGCAGCATATCAGCAGCGTGTATTGTAGTTGAACGTGTTGCAGTTGATTTTTGTCTCTGGTAACATGTTTAGCCAGGAGGGCGCTGTGTTCTGCAATCTACGGAAGCAGATTTTCGTAACGCTCCGAATTATCGTTTTTTTCCTACCCAACCAGGGTGAGTTTGCGCCAAATCTTTATTCATCCGTTACTATAACGCTCCAAGAGCAACCTTTTGGTAACACAGAGATCGTTTTGATCATATTGGAAGCAGAAATCGTTATTTTTGTACCAGTCAACTCAACATGGCCATGGAGAGTCGAGACAAAGCCTTGTACGCACAGGTGGTTGCCAATACACAGAATACCAAAGGCAAAGAAGACAAATGCCAAGTCCTGCCGATCTTTCTCAAACAATCAGACGTTACCAAGAGAAAGTGATCACTGGCTACAAGGGGAAGAGGTCCTAGCAGCCATCGCCGAAGTTGTCACGATTGACAGCCTTGGAGGTTTGCAACGTATACGGGGCCTATGGCGGATATATCTGAATGACGAAGCCGATAGAACAATATTGCTTCAACACGGGCTAGCACTTCGGGTAAGTCTGTTACGCTATGGGAAGAAACCCATTTCGTAAGGAATTGCATGAAGACTGGTTAAGATTGACCATCAAAGATTTGCCTTTATCGCTTGATGATAGCGCGATCACTGCCACTCTTACCAACATGGGTCTCAAGTTAAAAACATACATTACTCGTCTGAAGTGGAGGTTCGGTGGCAAACTGACTAACATCTTGAATGGAGATCGCTCTGTTTTTGTTGAGAAGCCGAAATCACCATAATCAACTTTCGTCCAAATCGGAACTTTCTCGGCTAAGATTGTATGTAGACAACCCACGGCGAGCTATCAACAACGCTGTGGTAAATGTCTTTGTGAAGGACATACCAGCTCTACTTGCACAAAACCAGTGAAGTGCAGAAAATGTTCGCGAGATGGTGCCTTGCAAGAGACTGCCAAGCGAACAGGAAAGTCGCAGCCGATGATCTTTTGACCAGGCAACCTCAAAAACAGGTAGATGACGGGCCGGCAGAGGCAGAGAAAGAGAAAACTACAAAAACTGTAACTCAGAAATCATCCGATGGAAAGGCACAAAGTTCCATACTTGCTTTTCTACGGGAAAGCAAAGAAAATCAGTCGGAAATAGCTACATCACTGGAAAATCAACAAAACGATCAAGGCGAGACAGATATCGATGACGGAGACGCAACAGACGTCAGCGGGGAAGATGAGCGATACAACACGTCAAGAGAAGAAGTCTCAGAATTATCGGCAGAATCGCCGCGGTTAATCACATCAACAGCGGTGAAGACAACAGACAAGAAGAAGAAACGGAAAAGACGACGAAAGTTACGATACTAATGAATAACTGTTTAAACTTTATTACCCTGAACGTCAGGGGTTTCAACGAAAAAAGTAAGCGACAGCATATTATTCGTTGGCTGAAATTCCAGAAGGCAGATATTGTGGTTCTGCAAGAAGTTCACGGATTGAAAAAAGACACTGAAAAGTGGGAAAAAGAATGGGGCGATAAAATCTTCTTTTCTGAAGGGGACAATTACAGCAGAGGCACAGCAATATTGATCCATCGTAATTTACACTTAGACATTGACACCGTGTGGAATGACAGCAGTGGCCGCATTATCATAATAAACGGCAATCGCAACGGTTTCAAAATGTCAATCTGTGGTATTTATGCCCCTAATGACATGAAACAAAGAAGAGAATTCTTTGTCAAACTCAATGATTACGTCAACGATAACTGTTTGCATGAGAATATAATTTTGGCAGGTGATTTCAACTGTGCGTTGGACAAATCCATGGATAGAGAATCAATGACACGCCAATCAAATGACAGCTCTACAGTTATTCTACGGAAATTTATTCAACGATTTCAAATGTGCGACGTTTGGAGAAAATCACACCCGGCAAAACGCCAATTCACGTGGCGCAGACTCGCACCATCGCCAGTTCACAGCCGCCTGGACTACGTTTTCCTTTCAAAACACCTTATCCATCAAGTCATAAAGACTGACATCAGACCTGCCGTCCAGACAGACCATATGGCTGTGTTCATGAAAATTCGGTCAAGTACTGATAAGCGGGGGCCCGGAACGTGGAAATTCAACAATAAACTGTTAGAAAATGATGAATTCGTGGCAAATGTAAGAGAAATCATACAGAACTGCAGGGGTAAGAACTTTAGCAGCAACCAAATAAAGTGGGACTATTTAAAGGGTGAGGTGAAAGAATAAGCTGTTGAATTTACAAAGAACGCGACAAAAAGATGCAACAAAGAAGTACCAAACCTTGAAAAGCAGCTAGAAGAATATGAAAAATTAATGATAAACAACCCATCGGATGAAAACATACAGAGATACAGTGAAACAAAGCAACGGCTGGAGAAATTATATACACTACTATCGGAAGGCGCACAAATAAGATCACGAGCAGCGTGGATAGAAAAGGGAGAAAGAAGTACGAAATACTTTTTAAGCTTGGAGAAACGCAATGCCGCGAAGAAAGAAATCAGAGAATTGGTAAAAAGAGAGGGAAAAAGAGTGTCAGATACAGAAGGAATTCTTCGTGAACAACGGGACTTTTACAGGGAACTCTACCAACAAAAGCAAAATGAACTGACACTAGATACGTTTCTGGCGGACACGATAATATCACAACTATCAGATTCACAACAAGAACTGTGCGAGGGACTTCTTACGGAACATGAATGTTTCAATGCCCTAAAAAGTATGCCAGGGAACAAGTCTCCAGGTTGCGATGGACTTACAGTCGAATTTTATCGTTTCTTTTGGAAAGACATAAAATCTTTTGTTATTTCGTCATTGAATGAAGCCTTTACTATTGGGGAGCTTTCAACCCTACAAAAGCGTGGTATGATATCACTTTTGTTTAAAAAACGTGACGAAAGTGATTTAAATAATTGGAGGCCTGTGTCTTTGTTGAATCATGATTATAAGATTGCCACGAAAGTATTGTCAAATAGGCTGAAACGGGTTTTACCCTTTCTTATTGGTCGAGACCAAACGGGTTACATGAAAGGTCGTTTCATTGGCGAAAATATTCGTCTTATCTCCGATGTCTTACAATTTACGAAAAAGAAAAATACAGACGGTGCTATTTTGTTCATTGATTATGAAAAAGCCTTCGATAGTGTGAATTGGAATTTTATGTTCGATGTTCTGAAGCGCTTTAATTTTGGTGCTAATTTTCTTCAGTGGGTTAAAGTATTGTATAACAATATTTCGAGCTGCATTAGTTATAAGGGATGGTGTTCTGATTATTTTTCACTTCAGAGGGGAGTTCGACAGGGATGTTCCCTGTCAGCTCTATTATTTCTACTTGTCATTGAAATTCTTGCATGTAAGGTGAGACAACACAAACATATTTCTGGCATTTCTGTTACGAATAATAACTCTGCGAAAATTTCATTACTTGCTGATGATACTACTGTCTTTGTTAAAGATAAGAATTCTGTTAAAACTGTTCTACAGATTATGGATAGCTTTTATAAGTGTAGTGGATTAAAATGAGTTGTAAGAAGTCAAAAGCAATGTGGGTGGGGAAAAGCAGAAACCGTACTGATAAAGTTGACGGCATTGTGTGGACAAATGAGCCAGTGAAAACTCTTGGTGTCTATTTTGGGGATGATGTTGATAAATGCAAAGAATTGAATTGGGCCAATAAGATTGATAAGTTGGAAAATATTTTAAATGTTTGGAGAAGAAGAAATTTAACATTCTATGGGAGAACAGTTATTGTAAAAGTCTTTGGCATCTCACAGATCATGTTTTTAGCTTCTGTAATCGGGATACCCAATGATATAAAGTCTGTAGTTGAAAAACTTGTCGATGATTTGTCAAGAAAAAAACGCCCAATTAAGCAGGCAGTGCTTGAAAGAGATTATTACAAGGGCGGTGTTAAGTGTCTTAACATCGACAAACAGATTCGTGCCATCAATGCAATTTGGGTGAAAAGGCTAGTTTCGGGTAAAGACAGCACTTGGGCTGCCATACCATGGCATTACTTCAAAATCGATGAGTCATGTGATCTACTTCAACAAAATCTGTGTTGGAATTCATTGCCAAAACAAGTTGTATCATTACTTCCTGTTTTTTACGTCAATATTTTGAATGCTTGGTACACAGCAAGCGACAACACTAATTTAAACAGACATGTAACACAAAAATGGTGTAAGAAATATCACATTTTTTACAAGTCGCCGATTGGCGATAATTCACAATACGGGCTTTGGACAGAAGGGCAATTTATTCCACTGGAAAAACTTACTTGTAAGATCATTTACTGTACCCTCTTACAAAATCAACGTTTAGAAGCTGATAACGCTAATAAGCTTGATAAATGGTATACTTCACTTGGTGCAAACCATTTAAAAACCAAAGTCTACAATCAGGCAATCTGGGAAAATATTTACTCGTGCACAAAAGAAACAAAATTGAGAGAATTTCAGTGGAAATTGCTGCACGGTTATTACCATGTAATAAATATTTGTTTTATTGGAAGAAAATTGATTCCATGAACTGTCACCTTTGTCAGGTACCAGAATCTTTAGAACACAAATACCTGGATTGTCAGATTGCTAAAAATCTCTGGAGGAGAATTACAGGGACTATTTGTAATTATTTGAATAGAAATTTAACTTTTTCCAATACTGACATTATTTTTAATTGTAACACAAAAATATTTGTTGGCAAAAAGTTTGATGGCGAAGTCATCAAAGTGTTGATTTTGCTTGGAAAATGGTCAATTCATAAATTTTGGCTCCGTGACAAGAGTGTACCCTTAAATGTACTGTTCCGACACGAGTGTGTTATGAGATGTAAAGTGGAGAAAGTTTCACGAAGAGATGAATTCGTAGAAGCTTTTGAAAAAATAATAGATTTTATTTAATTTATTTGTATTTCTTGCAAGTATAGGAGTTTTTGTATAACATGACCGATGTGAAACTTCCTGACAATTTTAAATAAAAGATAAAAAAAACAACATGTTTAGCCATTTCTTCCAAAAGGAACTTCAAAAGAAATTATACTACAGGAAGTGCTATTGTTCATTGTAGGAAAACAATCACTATAGATGGTAGTGTCCACAACTATACGGTCGGAGATCTCCTGGCGTATGTGCAGTATGAGTTTAAAATTCAAGCTAAGAATGAGCTTGGTTATAGTGAAATTTCTGAGGCTGTTCGCCTGTACACCAAAGAAGGAGGTAAGGAATTTTTCTTTGAAGTTAGTGGTTTGTCGAAGTTCAAGAAACTTTCAAAAGTTATTTTTCAATTGGTATTATACACTTAGTCTTGTATTAAAAGCTCAGTTTCTTGGTAATGTAATTCCAATCACATTGTGAATATATATATTTGTTTTGTTTTTATTTTCACCCCAATAGCTCCATCTGCTGCTCCAAGGAATCTGACTTTACAGTCTATTCCAAGTAACCCAATGAGTCTTCAAGCAATATGGAAAGCTCCCTGCGTCGAAGATAGGAATGGTATAATTCTCAAGTACAAACTGACAGTCTGTCCCAGTTTGTCAAATCGTACATGTTCGGGTGAGTCATAAACTTTACATTCGGGCGCATTGTTTATTTTTACAGTAAATAATGTTTTTTAATACAAACTTGCACCTTTTTCTAATACCCAATTACAATTATATCTCATATAACACTAGGAAAGTGAAAATCACTTTGTTCCGAAGTCTTGGATTAGACATTTCTTTTGCTAGACAGGTCAAGTTGCCATTTTATCATTTTGCCCAGTGAATAATAGTAGACTTTGGAGACAAAAGCATAAAGCCATAACTGGCATCTAGCGTAGTGCAGGATAATTCAACTCGCATCACTGCTGACCACTGGTTTTACATAAAAGGACACAAGAAAGGGAAGGTAGCATTCTGAATTTTGCAGAGAAAACACGACGTTAGCAGAGATTAAAAACGGTAAAACAAGATGTCATCTACAGGAACTTTGGACTGTAACAATTCTCATTCACCTTTAAAAATTTGAACAGGTCAAGCCATCACCACGGTAACATACAAGGTCAGCGATCCCCAGTCTTTAAAGTCCAGTAGAGAATGGTTGTCTTTTGAAATCAGCGGCCTGCAACCAAACTCAGAATACGCTGTCTCTGCATCAGCACTGACTGCTGCTGGAGAGGGACCGGCCACTGGTTATGTTTCACAGAGAACAAGCATTGGAGGTCAGTTAAATGAGCTTCAGTAATCATGGATGCTTATATGCACCTTAAAGGCCAGATGTGGTTTCGACTCTCTAAAGTACTTACAGTCTTTTGTGATCATAAGTCCGTTAGAACAAATTTTGACTAAATAGTAAAAATAGTAGTTTGCTTCATCAGAAAGGTTTACAGTTCCAAAAATACTCAGTGATGAAAGTTTGCTGCCAGGTATGTCTTTTTTGTCACTGTCATTTACTGAATCTTTCCTGTTGATCTGCAACTCTGCGAATTAGTCCAACCTTAAGATACCTCCAATTTCCTCAGATATTCATTGCAATCTGCAAATTGAACGATACAGACATTAAGTGTGCCTCTACAATGTTTGCGTATGGCAGAATAGGCAAGGAATTTGAACATATTTTTATTCACTTTAAATTTTCAACAATTTTCAAAATCTTGCCATGTTATGTGAAAAACAGAGAATTTTGTCAAAGTGGAGTGAATCGCTTTCCCGTTATTTCATCGGGTTGGACCATGTTGTATTTGTGAATATTAAAATGTGTACATGCACCATTTACGCTGTTTATCATGTAGTTGTATGGAGGCTGCAATATTTGGGTGCGGCACCCTGTTATTATTTGCCTTACTGAAACCTCCCCATGCAATCCCACTCAGTGGATAATTATAGTTGAGTAAACATCTCTGAGTAAGAACATTTTTGTGAACTTATTTTAATCTAAATATAAAATCATGAAAAGAATGCCAAAAGTTACAGCTCATTTGCTTTTAAGGAAAATTAGTTATGTTCCACACCTAAATTCTATGGTTCAAAATCAAATTATATGGTGAAAATCAAATTACATGGGTCAAAATCAAATTTACATATTGACAACTACAAAACATCACAACGCTAACAAATATTCCACACAAAACCTAAATAAAAGTCAACCTTCTTCGAGAAATATGTGTGGTCCCCCGGCAAAATAACAACCAAGAGAACTCTACCAAATGTTTTCTGGACACTGGATTTGATAGGGTGTTACTTCAAACCATATATGGAAACAGTATTACCTTTGTGACACCAATCTCTTGTATTCCTCCAGTCGTTTTCAAAGATGCTAACAGTTTTTAAGAGAGAAAATGTCGTATTTTTTCATTTTAGCTCCAAGAGATGTTCCAGATGATGTGAAACTTGTATCATCTTCGATAACAGACACTGAAATGACCATCACCTGGACACATGTGCCAAGTTACAATGTCACATCAACTGGGTATGAAGTGATAGCTGTTCCACAGAACAACTCTCTGCATTGCAGGTCTTGGACAAATCACACTGCCGACTCAACAATCACGATTAAAGACCTCTGTGGTTATGAAACCTATAAGGTTGTCGTCAGAGCGTGTAGCGATGCACTCATTGCCGATCCATGTGGTGATAAATCAGAACCAGTGTATGGCAGAACTGATATTGGATGTAAGTCAATCTACTGTCCATGGAATTACAGTGGATTGTGTTGACTCATTGGCATTAGATGAACTAGACATATTGTCTAAATCAAGGTGTTGCCAAAACTTCCAGGTGTAATTATCAGCTAAGCGGTAATATGAGTCGATCATAAAGGAATCCTGCAAAGCAAAAGTTGAAACGCTTGTCTGGTAGGAGGTCAGACGTAGTCAAGACAACACCACCACAAATGTCCACACGCTGTCCAAGTCATATCACTTGCTTTCAGGTATAGTTTTGTGAGTCTCCACAGACACCGTCCGGGGCACTTATAGGTTTGGTCATGTCCGTCCGTCCGTGCGGCCGTCAGGCCGTTCACGACATAGGCGCTCTTTAGCTGGGTAGTCTGCTACGGAGATCGATTTTCGGCTCGATTTATTGATCCCGTAGTCGATATGCCCGCCACTGCAACCTAATTTGGGTTACAGTGGCAGGCATATCAACTACGGGATCGATAAATCGAGCCGAAAATCGATCTACTTAGCAGACGACCCAGCTAAGGAGCGCCTGTGGTTCACGCAGATATCTCAGAGATGCCTGGAGTGATTTCATTCAAACTTGGTACAAGGATTACTTCCTATGTCATACATATGCACGTTGCTTTGTTTTGTGATACGATCCAATATGGCCGCCGTGCAGCTATTTTGTTATGATTTTTTCATGTACGGAGCTATAACTCAGGCACATCTTAACCAATTTTATTCAAAGTTGGTACAAGGACATTGACCAATTTCATACATATACATGTCAATTTGTTTCAAGATACGATCCTATATCGCCATATGCGGCCATTTTGTTACGATTTTTTCATGTACGGAGCCTTAACTCAGACACATCTCTACCAATTTTATTCAAAGTTGGTACAAGGACATTGACCTATGTCATACATATGCACGTCAATTTGTTCCGCGATACGATCAAATATGGCCGCAGGGCAGCCATTTTGTCACAATTTTTTCATGTCCTTAGCCATAACTCAGGCACGTATCAACCGATATTATTCAAAGTTGGTACAAGGACATTGACCTATGTCATACATATGCACATTAATTTGTTTTGTGGTACAATTGAATATGGCCGCCGTGCGGCCATTTTGTTACGATTTTTTTCATGTACGGAGCCATAACTCAGGCACATCTCAACCAAGTTTATTCAAAGTTGGTACAAGGACATTGACCTATGTCATACATATCAACATCAATTTGTTTTGTGATACGATCCAATATGGCTGCATGTCTGCTATTGTGTTATGATTTTTTCATGTCCTTAGCCATAACTCAGGCACAGCTCAACCGATTTTATTCAAAGTTGGTACAAGGACATTACCTATGTCAGGCATATGCACATTAATTGGTTTACGATAAGATAGAACATGGCTGCATGGCGACCATGTTGTTACGATTTTTTTCATGTACGGAACCATAGCTTAGACTTGTATCAACAGTTTTTTCAAATTGGTATTAGGACATTGACTTATGTTATACATATGTATGTCGATTTTTTTCACGATATGATCCAATATAGCCACATAGTGGCCATGTTTTTTTTCATGTCGAAAGCCATAACTCTGGCTAGTCTCAACAGATTTTATTCAAAGTTGGTACGTGGACATTGACTTATGTCATACATATGCATGTTGATTTTTAGATGGTAAGATCAATTACGGCTGCGTTGCGGCTATTTTGTTACGATTGTTTCATGAACAGAGCCATAACTCAGACACATTTCCACCAATTTTTATCAAAGCTGGTACAAGGACATTGACCTATGTCATACATATGCACATCAATTTCTTTAACGGCATGTAGCAGTATCATGTCAATTATTGAATTTTCGTAATTAGGCTGATATGTCAAGAAATACTGCATCAAATGTCATGAAACTTTGTACAAATGTTAAGCTCACATTGTTTTAACAGTTGAAAGACATTTATCAGTGTCATGTTAATTAATTTGTAATTGCATAAGTAATGAACTTCCTAATTAGAGTGATATATCCACAAATACTGCGTCAAATTGAATGAAACTTGGTACAGATGTTGATCTCATAGTGTTGTAAATACAATACAATGACACTTAGTGTTATCATTTCAATTAATTGCTTGTTTACACTTACATAATGATTTTTTGTTTTAGGGTAAATGTTCAGAAGCACTGCATCAAATTTTATGAAATATGGTACCGGTGATAATATGTCAGTGTCAGGATAGGATGCAAAAAATGTTTGGCAGCATCCTGTCGATTAATTATTAATTTACTTGGTTTTATGCTTTCACTACCGTGGAACGCATTCTCAGCCATTAAGCCCCGTATCACAGACCTAATTAATGTAGAGGACTCTATCCTCTCTGAGGACTTAAAATTGTAATTAAAGTACACCAAGTGGGGACTGTGTCATCAACGATGACTTGTTTTGACTACATCTGACCTCCTGGAAGACAATGTTTCAGCTTTGTCAGAATTGATTTTTCTGTGATCGACGGGAATTACTGCTCAGCTGATAATTACACCTGACAGTGTTCGCAACACCTCAATTTAGACAATATTTGTCTAGTTCGCGTAATGCCAATGTGTCAAGGCAGACCACTGAACGATTGCTGTGCCTGTACTTGAACATGTAAAACCATGACCTTTGCACTTTGCATTTGCAAATAACTTTATGTGACGTACGTTACAAATATACAACCAACAGCTTGGAATCCTAATTGTTTCTTGTGAAGGGATGCAATTATGCATTTACAGTTTTAGTCACGAATGAAGCAAAGAGTTTAGAGTTTGGACTTCACGTTTAGGTCGTATAATGTATAACCACGTAATCGAGGCATTCTCACACAGTTGTTCACATTACATAAATACGGTATATACACCATTTGTTATGTAGGTCTGTTTTAATGATATGCAGAAATTTGAAATCATGTTATAATGCCAGTGAAATTAGTTATATTGTGTTAGGACATTGAACATTGTCAGTAAAAACTTTTATGTAGGACCATTTGTCTGAGTTCCATTCAAGTTGATTTGAAGTAATCCTGAAAATGGTTTGCATTTTTCATTTAATGTATATATGCCTCGAAAATGAAAGACTTTGTAGTATGAAACTTTTAAGTATTCTCTTACCAAATCAAGAACAAAATTAGGGGTCTCCATGCAAACTTTGGAAGTAAAGAAACAAATTACCTATTAAACTTTACCGATCTTTTAAATTTAAAATGGCACCCTTCCCTGTGTTGACTCCCTTAGGAAATATAAAATTTTCTGTTTTCAAAAGACAAGATGTTTTTAATCCGAGAGCTTTAAAATGAGCCCCACATGCGGTAGATCACAAAAGAATTTAGGAAAATTTGAGAGTCAAAACAATGCTGTCCACATGGCATGTACTACCTTTATTAGTGGCAAAACCAATGACAGTGAACTATGAATCATTATAGTCATGTTCACACATATACAGAAAAGCTACGCTGACAAGGCTTTGCTATCAATTGGAAGGTTAGCGATATGAGACAGATTACTTATACAACTTTTACGTAACTCATATGTGTATTTAATGCCCCTCTTTTGCAGTATTTTCACAATTTTACTTTCACATTTAACTTCATGGAAATGGCTCTATTGATATGTGCTAAGAAGTGTTTCCACCACAGACTTGAACTGCATGAGCAACTTTAAAATTAATAATGTCCAGTGCCCCACTGAGACATGGCAACTTCATAGTGAATATGCAAAATATGCTGGATATTGTCACTGTAGCAGTTTCATAGAAGCTCAAAAAACAACATGACATCATCAATTTGAGCACATAGCACTGAAAAATCTTCCATCTCTTACGTTGTATTGTATGTTCTTTCTGTAATATGACCAGTTTTTGACCAAAGCAGGATATTTAAAATGAAATGATAACCTGTCATTTTCTTTCTTGCCTATTGTTGTGATTGGTAGAATTCAAAGAGTATGTGGGAAAATGGCAAAAACGTTGTGATGACAAATAACATAGAGATGTACTTTATGAAATTTAAATATGATCAAATGGACACATTTATATAATGTGAGTACATTTTATTTTTCATATTTTGACCATTTTACATCATCATTTTCTATTTCTTTTTCTTCCCCTCCTTCAGCACCAAGCAAACCAGTGTATGTGACATTGGTAGAAAGTGACAGTGCATCCATGTTGAAGTTGGAATGGAAGCTGCCAGACAGGTTTGTGTCTCCTTGTGCATGTTCAAGAACTTCAAGTATTGCAGCATCCTGTTTTCATAATTATTTTGACATTTGATTGACAGGCTTACTCTCCCTCTCTCTCTTTCAGGTATCTTTGATATCGTCTCTGTCATTGTATTTCTAAGAACCTCTTCTTTTTATTTGAAAAAATGTCCAACTCTGCCTTTGTAATTTGCCCCGATATTACCCTTACAGATGCCGTGAGATTGGCAAACTATGTAACAGTTGATGTTGTTCATAAATATGGAACATGAAAAGTCTATTTAAGGCCAGGTTTTCTTTCGTTTTAAAATTGGATCGTTGAGGACCAAAGGTTTCCAGAATGTTATACTACCGGTAGTGCATTACAAATATAAAGTGTTATCAATTTTAGGAGCACAGTGTCACCTCTAGTATTTTCCCACATTGCCACCTATGATAAGTGATTGTGCCATTTGTATGGCATCGTCACTTTTGTTTAAGGTAGTACGCACTTGGAAAGTGAAAGACTTAAACTTTTGCCCAAACTTTCCCCAGGAAACTTTCAACCATTCCTTTTAAACTGAAGAATAAAAATCAGGGGTCATCATGCAAAGTTCGGGACTAGAGAAGCAAATTACCCTGTAACATTTACCGATATGTGTACTATTTGAATTTCAAAGTGGCTGCTATCCCTGTGTTAAGTCCATGGGCAAAAATAACAATTTGATTTGTGAAAAACTGTGACAGCTTTAAAATGAGCCTCCACAAGTGGTAGATCAGAAATGAATTGTAAAAATTAGAGTTTCTTGTTGGTATACTCTTTATGTTGTACAGTTGATGCGTATTACATGAATTGGTTGTATTTGTAAATGTTCAGCATGGATATATGAAAACTTCCTTTACTTTTGAAGTAAAAAAGAATCGTCTGTCAATGATATGAACAATATTTCTGTACAACCTTGAGAATTGTGTTGTTACTTCATATTATGAGTTGATTTCAGACTTAAAGTAAATTCTCGTTTATATTTAACACGAGAGACTTTGTCGTTTATTGCTACCGATTTCAAAAAGAACTTTCGAAAAACTCAAATTTGAACTCCTATGGTGGTGTTCGTATTTTTTAGACCAAACGGACCAGTTGAAAGTCTCCAGTATGCAATATTTTGCTCTGTGGGAGATCAAAATATGACAGAGATGATGATAGTTCATGACAAGCTGAGCGCGGAGGTCGATATTGATTGTGGCTCATCTCACAGGGAAGATGTGGCAGCCAAGTGTCAAGTGACAGCATTCAACAAGAACGTGAGAGACAGAAGTCAATATGGGATTGCTGACAGGGAACAGCTGGTGTGTTATCATGCAAAAGGTAATGTCCCCATAAAAAGACAATGATATTGAATATATGAATGAGTAGTCTCGGATTATCGAGAGTTGTTTTTATGAAGTCTTGAAGTAGCAAGTTTGTTGTACAGTGTAGTTGAGCCCTGCAAATAACTGGATTCATAAGTATGACGGGCACCTTATGAGAGATTTGTTCCTTTATGGAAAGTAGAGTTACGATTTCTAGATCAAACAGTTTTGTTGATTTTTCTGATTGTTCTGACTGTATTTGTTTTTCACAGAAAATTTGGTTTTGTTTTACAGTGTGGATACCAATCATTGCAACAATTGCCACAATCATAATTTTCCTCGTACTGGTGCTGTGTTTGCGTAAAGCGTACAAGTTCACGGAGAAACATGGAGCGTGGAGTAAAGTTGCATTGCCCTACAAAGCCTGGATGGTAAGTAAATTTAAGAAATAACCCCCCCCCCCCATTTAAGTGAAAAAATGCAATCAAAAAACTATGATTTGGTCAGCAAGTTTACATAGTCTGAAATTTCATATATCTGATACATTGTTGGAACTGAAATCATGCAGAGTAAATAACATGTCATATGCAATACCAATGTCAATACTCTTTGAGTTGATGATTTTTACAAGGAATTGTTCCACATCATCTCACCCGTGACTGATGTTCCATGTTCATGTTATTTGACCAAATCCCTTAAGGCTTTGCATACATCTGTCATGACATTGAACACTGCCCAACCCAGTGCTTTGTTTGATTTCACAATCCAATCAATCAAGTTGTATTACCACACACTGTAAGGTCAATGTCCTTCAGTTTATAGGAGTAAATGCATATGCTTTATTGTGAAACCATGTTCTGTTGAGGCAATTTCACTTGACCTCATGTCTGGTTTACAAACATTGCGTACACCAAGGAAATCAAGATATATACATCTGACACAAACAACAGGAAGTCTCATAAAACAGATGCTATCACAACAAAGTAATCTGGCCAGTAGCTGGTACACCTGAGATGCAAAATGAAGTTTTACGCTTCGCAGACACTATATCAGTGAGGTCAAATAAAATTAGCCATAGGTAGGAAAAAATACCCCCGGCCTGAAATGGCTTCTTTCAGGAAATGTTCTCAGACGTGAACTATTTTACAGGTTGCTGTAATGTAAACACGTAGTGTAACTGAAACTGTTCAATTGCAAAGACTTCACAGATAAACAGAACCTTTATTCTTTCTTAGTCAATTAATTTGTAATATTTTGCGCTTCTTTTGCTCTTCAGGATGAATCTGTTGAGTCTGGAGATATGTTGGTTAATTTTCCAGAGGAGCGCGAGTCATATGATGTCTTAAAATCCGAGCCTCCCAGAAAAGAAACTGATAGGAAGGGAGAAATTGACAAGATCAGCTGTAACTCTGATAAAGGAATGGGCCTGAAAAGACTGCCTGATAGTGTCAATGTTTCAGAGAAAAATGGAAGTAACAGAAAAGAAAGTGATGCTGCTCAGAATATTGATTCTGATCAGAACTCTGAAAGAGATGATCATAACGACAAGCAAGAGCTTACAAACCCATCAGCTGTGAAAGAGGATCCAGTAGACTTCTCTGAAATGTCAGAGGTCAACGGAAAGTCACTGTTGCCACTCCCTTTGAAAATGCTGACACCTCCTTCAGATAAAGCCATAGGAGAAGTTGGAGATTATAGCATGTTGAACGACAGTGGGGGCATCCGCCTTCCTATATCCTCACATCCCAAAGCAACCATCGATGAAGAAATCCCTGAGACAGTGCCAGTCGTCCATGAAGACACAAGTGATTCAAGCATCATGTTTTTGTCCCTTTCCAATGAGGACTTTCTGAGTGTTGGGTTCCAGATCCCAGGGCAGGAAGCACACGAAAATACTGAGATGATGCCACTGAATTCGTCCCAAGCGAGGCAGGCAGAGTTGGATAATGAAAGTCCACTGAACAGTAACTGCAAGGTGACAGAGAGTGAAGCAGGTCGTGGCAACAATTCCGTTCTGATCAACCAAAATGGTCCTGACAGTGGCATGGTCAACAATCCCAGCTCATCATTAAGTGAATACACAACACTTGCAGAATTTCAACACAGTTCACAGACAACAAGGAACAACGAGAGACCTGAAAACCAGGCAGCTGCTAGCAGAGTGGATTTGCCAGGCACCATGACATCTGAAGATAGACAAATTGACAATTCTGCCAGTTCAGCCAGTCGTCTTACTCAAGATAGTGTTAGACCAACCGATGGATACATCAGTCCACCAACACCTCCAGCAAGTGTACTGCCAACAGCAACGCAAGAAGGAAATCTACGGGGCCCTGTCATTGGCCCTGTCAATAGTGACTATGTTCAAGTGGAGCTGTGTCCTGAAGAGAAACTAAATTCTGGCAGAGTCAGTGAGCTTGGTCCAGACAACTCCAAGCTGTCCAACAGAAGTGCTGCTGAACCTACAGCCGCCACAACAATGCAGGACAGCGCAAATGTCTTCCAATCAAATGAGTATCTACTGCTAGAAACATTACCGAAAGGAGCCGTTGAGCAGAATTCCAGCAGTCAAGGTGTTACTGCCGGTGAAAGCAGTAGTGCCCATTCACAGGAATATGTTGGTCAAGATGTACATGGTGAGATCTGGAAGCTGCCAAAATTAGACGCAGATTCCTCTCCGCCTTATGTCACCGACTTCGCATCTGTGGAGATGCCCAATAATGCTGTAAAAAGACAGGACACATTGCAGTCTCTGCAGAAGTTCAGCCCATCAGACGACAAAAATGTCCCACTAGCACCAAATGCGAACAAAAGTTCAGAATCAGGAGAATCTGATCATGTAGAAGTGAACGTTAGCTTTCAGCCTTCCAGTCTCAGTGATGTTGTGTGTTTTAACCAAGTCAGTGACCAGGAGATAGACTCAGATGAAGAGGAAATTGAATCTGATGAATCCGATCGTCTTGTGACGACGACAGAGATGGATGGTTATATGTAATGTCATTAATAAATATTATGAGATATTGATAGAACGTACGGTAGATCCTGAATGTAGACATACATGTAACAGCAGAAGATACCAAACTAGATGGCACAGTTGCAAGTCAACAAGTAACATAAATGAAGAAGCTGGTGAAATCAGTGAATCAACAGATACATTTTGACTTCAAGATATTAGGAAGACATTGTGCGAGCTCTTTCATTAAGAGGAATCACGCTTTTATCTCTCTATGGAGCACTGGAAAACGCACCACACCACTTTCTTTAAAAATGTCCAAACGTTATAAATTTTCCATTGCAGACAAACTGACCAGGAACTTTTGAATGAATTGTGCAAGAGAGCTAGCATACGTGATCAAATGATCAGATAATTCTCTGACTATTTATTTGTCTGAAAAGACAAAGCATGTTCTGGCCAATACAAGCCTCTAACTTACAATACCTTTTTAAGTATACAGTTACCAGTCAGTGTACTGGTACATTGGTTAATTGCTATATCCATATTTACTGCAAGGATAATCAGCCCACACTAGTTCCGCTACAAACTGACCATTAACTTTAACTGCAAGATTATGGTTGCTTGTAGGCTGTCCAATTCAGACTTAGTATACAGACTCAACCTGCCATGTGATGGATGACTTAGAAGTTATTTAGCCTGGCTGGAGACTTATGTCCATACAGGGGACGTTCTGTACGCAAGTTGTCCTTATATTCCTCAAAAGCCGTTTTCATACACTTTAGTACCATTAGCAATAATTGCAATAATCTTTTTCATTTAGAAATGCATGCACCATACACTTTATGTTAAGAATAGGTGCACCAACTTTGCTACATGCTGAATGAAGACAATTTCATACAACACTTGTAAAGGTAGAGAGCATCTATCAAACCTATGCTTGGGGTTGAGAAATTTTTATCCACTTGTTTCCGATGTATACTCTATGATGCATGTCTAATATATGTTTGTAATTTGTTCTACATGTAGCTCACATGTGAAAGTGCATCTATGTGCATACATGTACGATGTTCTTCAGAAGATGTGTCAAGTGTTGTAACTATGAAAGTCATTTCTACATTTAACAGACAATTTATTAAATGTTTTTATAATATATGCTCACATACTCAAAAGAATATTTCCATTGTACTTATAGAAGTATTGCTACTTGAAATTAATATCTACCAACTTCGTATTTGACTAGAAAACTTGTTTACTTTGACAAAATGATAATATGATGATGTCAGACTATAATTTTTTTTTGCAAATGATGAATTTGAGGTAAGAACAATAAGATATATACCATATTTACAGGGTGTGATATCCACAATTATATCAAAGTAGTATATTGATAGTGCAAATATTGATTGGTCGAAACTTGAAAGGAACTGTGGTATGTTGGCGATATACCACAGTTGGCACACGTGTAAACTCTCGGCAAGCACAAAAATCAATCCTTTTTAACAATTCGTGGGCTTATGGTTTAGTGATGCCTGTCTCTCTGTGTGTGTCTGTGTCTGTATAAACAATATCTCAAGAACCGCTCGACAGATTTCAACCAAATTTTGTACATACTTTGAGATACCAAATAGCAAAACCTGATTAAAATTTGCCTGGCGTGGTATGCATACAGTGTTTCCGTTAACGCAAAATCCTGCATATTTTACGCAAAATTGTTCGGAAATACGCAAAAAAAATCATGACTGCGTAAACAAATACGCATTGAGAAATGCCGCCCAATGACACGACGTACTTGACCCGCACAACATTGCCTGAACGTGGTTCAATGCAGGACAAAAATAGAACATATGCACCTGCTTGCAAGTGACATTCATCACTTAGAGGTTATAAACGGCAAGCGAGGGTATTTGGTTGCGGATATAAGACCTCTGGGCTGAAAATTAGCATATTTGGCGGGAAATAATCACCGAGCGAAGCGAGGTGATTATTATTATTATTATTATTATTATTATTATTATTTATTTCTTAAAAAGCGCACTCCACTACGTCTCAGTGCTCTTTACAAGACTTAAAATGTACACAATTAAAAAGAAAACTGAATGAATAAAAAGTAAAAACAGACAGATAAAATTAGCAAAATTGAATTAAACACTATAATAATCTTTAAAAAGATATGTTTTCAAATAACGTTTAAATGAATCAATTGAGCAGTCAATCTGATTATTAAAAGGAAGATCATTCCATAGAATCGGCGCCGCAATAGAAAAGGCGCGGAATCCATAGCTTTTAGTTGTTGTATTAGTGTCGCGCCTCTGTAACAATAATTTGCCTGACGAACGAAGGGTGCGACGAGGAATGTGGATGTCAATCAATGAACGGAGGTATTCTGGACAACTGCCGGAAATGATTTTAAATGTAATGAGAATGATCTTGAATTTTATTCTCTGCTCAACGGGCAACCAGTGGAGTTTAAACAAAACGGGTGTAATGTGTTCAAACTTTCTTGTACCAGTAATGAGCCGTGCTGCAGCATTCTGTATGGATTGTAATTTTTGAAGCTGGTAGTTACTGATTCCATATAAAAGACTATTACAATAATCTAGTCGTGATGTAACAAACGCATGTACTAGCTTCTCAGCGGTTGGAACATCAATCAAGGAACGAATTTTCCCAATTCTATACAGGGCAATACAGGGCAATATTTGGGTGAAATATTATTTCACCCAAATATGCTAATTTTTAGCCCAGAGGTCTTATATCCGCTACCAAATACCCGAGCGGACCGTTTATAACCTCATTATAAAATGCTAAAGTTAAAAAACAAGTGGACAATTGTCGTTCTTTTAGGCCGAAGTTGGAACGAGAGTTAACGAGCGCCCAGCCTCACACAAACTCTGAAAAGAACGTTTCAGAACGCGCGCGTGCACAGTTGATTCAATAAAATACGGTAAAGTAACGCATCGATATTGTGACAACGAATTTGAAGAAATTTACTTGAAAAAAAACGCTCAAAAAACTTTAAAAAATTATGTTGTTGTCACATAGCCGTCGCTGCTTACAGAAATTCTTCATTTGTGTCTCATCGAGCTGCACCAGACTAAAATTTAACAATCAAAATCAATCTCAAGCCGTAGACTTGTTCGATATTATGGCGCGTTGACGCGTTGAACTCTCAAACTGGCGTTCGAAATTTGCGCGAGCTCAAAAATGTTACGCGACGCGCAGGTCTTCTTGTTGAGGATATAAACCCCGGCTCCAGCCAATCAGATTGCCGGATTCCAGCTAAGCATATTATAATGCATGATATTGCAACATTTTAGACTTTAGCAGACCGCAGCACTTTATGCAACATTATAATATGCTTAGCTGGAATCCGGCAATCTGATTGGCTGGAGCAGGGGTTTATATTCTCAACAAGAAGACCTGCGCGCCGCGTAACATTTTTGAGCTCGCGCAAATTTCGAACGCCCACTTGAGAGCTCAACGCGCCATAGTGTCGAACAAGTCTATGGCTTCAGATTGATTTTGGTTGTTAAATTTTAGTCTAGTGCAGCTTGACGAACCAACAAATGAAGAGTTTCTGTAAGGAGCGGAGGCTATGTAACAACAACATGATTTTTTAAAAGTTTTTTGAGCGTTTTTTTAAGTAAAATTCTTCAAGCTCGATGTCTAATCGCGATATCGATGCGTTGCGTAACCGTATTTTCTGAATGGTTCTACTCCGGAATAAAAAGGACGCGATGCGTTCTACAGACTCAGTACGCCCAAATAATCACGTGATGCCGGTACAAACAAACCCACATGTGTACTAACGCGTATGGAAATACACGTACGTCTGTGCGCGTTTGCGCACATGGCTTTGTTTGTACCGTGGTCGATTCGAATTCCGGGTTTGGCCTATTCAACTGTGCACGCGCGCGCGTTCTGAAACGTTCTTTTTAGAGTTTGTATGAGGCTGGGCGCTCCTGAACTCTCGTTCCAACTTCGGCCCTAAATAACGAAATTGCCCACTTGTTTTTAACTTTAGCATATTATAATGAGGTTATAAACGGTGCTCTCGGGTATTTGGTTGCGGATATAAGACCTCTGGGGTGAAAATTAGCATATTTGGGTGAAATAATCACCTCGCTTCGCTCGGTGATTATTTCCCGCCAAATATGCTAATTTTCACCCCAGAGGTCTTATATCCGCAACCAAATACCCTCGCTTGCCGTTTATAACCTCTAATTGTATTTCATCAGCACAAAACGTCATGTCAATCAGTTCTGTACAGACAATGGCACTACCGATGCAAAAAATTCGAGAATCAATCGAGTCTACGTTGTTGGTAATACAATACAGTAAATGGTGATTACGTCGCATGTTATTTGGAAAGTGTTTACGGGTGACCATTTAGACTCTGTCGGGTTGCATTCTTGAGAGGTCCCGCTGGACTTTGAACGGTATCTGCTTTTTGTTGGCCCTTTGAAAACACTAAGGGGTGGACAATTTGATATCCTGGGGGGGGGGCTTGGAAGATTTGGGGGAAAACAAAGATGCCAGGTGGAGTTGCTCGAAAAAAAAAATCTGGCTTTAAGTGGCTGATGGAAAAACAATTATGGACCATTGCGACTCGGAAAAAAAAAATCTTGGCAATTGTTCGATGCACACTGCAGCATCAATAAAAATCAAGCAGCAGCTCTGGAGTTTTATAAAGCATAAACCATTTCAAGCTTGAGGAACAATAACTGAATATGAACAATTGTACAGTATACATGACCTTCTGATTAGAGGAAGTATGCTGAAATTGAAATTGCTCACCAGTGTTTTCCAGAAATGTGTAAATCTGAATGTATGGATTTTGTCAAAATACCAAGAAGAGAGACAGCCTGCAAACATTTTACTATTATCGTTTGCGTATAGAAAACTCATAACAATGAAAAAATGCGTAGAGACTCAATCCAATGCGTAATATTATTACGCATTGGATCGACTCTCTACACATTTTTTCATTGTTATTAGTTTTCTATATACGCATGTTTTATTCGTAAATGCGAACACTGTTATAGTGAATTATCTTACCAATGTTTTTCTTAACAAAAGCGAATGTGTTTTGATTAGAATTGAATGAGTTTGATGGTTTGGGGGAAACTACTATGTGGTAATGAAGAATGGGAAATGGGCAATGAAATGAGCAGACAGCAGGTGATTTAAGATTAAATGTTACATCTTCACTGCAAATAAAACCATAAGTGTGTCATAAATAATACAAACAAAACAAAATCATGTTTGTTTTGTTGTATGTGAGCCACGTCTAAGACACACAACAAAAGTACTGTTTCAGTCTGTAAATGTCACCTCAGATGCCACCAGAGAAAACCATTTCCACTCCAAAATTTCATTTTTCGCCTTGCGAGAGGGGGGACACCCCCCTCTCGCGCTCTCCCCCCCTCGTTCGCTACGCTCACTCGCCACTCAGTCGCTTCGCTCCCTCACAGTCCACCCGTCTACTTTCTTAAATTACCCGGCTACTTTCAATGTAAGGACAACACTGACAAGTAAATGCCATAAATGTACATGATTTTACAAATATGTTTTTGTAAAGTGAATCAAAAATGTACATGTATTTACATATCTTTATTTAGTTTCTTGAATATAGTCTGTGTACGATAGAACAGCATCTTGTTACTGGGTGTGAAAAACCAAGCAAACAAACATTGCACCGAAATTTGGTTTAAAAAAAAAATATATCTCGAAGAAGGAAAGTGAAAAAAAAAAGTTGCCGGCATATGTCCTTTAGAAAAAAAATAATTCATGGTGAAGCACGTGGGAAAAAAAATAATGGCTCTCCACCAATCTTCCAAGCCCCCCCCCCCCAGGATATCAAATGGTCCACCCCTAATTTCGTAGTCAGAAGGTATTCTCTTTGAACATGAACTCATTGGGCTGCTCAACGATCATATACGGGACATGCATCAGGGCATGGCAAATGTTCAGCTACACCTTGAAGCCCCCAGGTTGTTGTTTTTTGTTAATAGAGCATGCGCATTACAGGAAACCCCCAAGTTGTACAGAAAAGACTGCCCAGCTCAGTTCAGATACTGATTCCTGCCGTACGCATTTTGAATACATTTTACGCAAATAAAAAATCAGTTGCGTAAAATCGTACGCAAGTTTTAAAATCGTAACGGAAACGCTGGCATATTAATAAAGTTATCAAAGTTTTAATTTTTCTGTTGAATACATGGTTGTCTATGGGACGCATTATCACCATAGTGTTATATATCAAGATTTACCACACTAAATATGATGAAACTTGCCATACAAATTTTAATATGCAAGAAATGATAATCTCTGGAGCGTCATGCCAATTAAAGTGACAAATTCAGAAATTAGTTCACCAATTTTGATAAAACGTACCGATATTGAAGTGACAGACATTTGACAGTGCTGTGAGACATTCAGCAGAGCCATGTTAATTAACAGCTCGCAGTGTTGATGGTATAATCTGAAGCAGTGAAGGAAAGGACTGCTGAGTATACCCGAATCACTACTTTCGACGAGCAGACATGTTTACATTGCATTATGGGAAATATCGCTGAGGTCATAGGGGTCATTCGTGCCAAAATGTGCCGCGGCGCAGCCTCAACGTACGCGTACGTACGCATGCATGCGGGGTGTTTGAATATCAAAACAAACAGCGTCGAGGTACCGTACTTTCATGCGCGTACAAGACAAACGTCTGTCGACTTGTATCACGACAAAATTCCACATCTATGGCGATATTTTCCATATATGTTATTTATCTTTTATGAAGGTATATAACGTGCGGGGCAACCCCAGCCTAGCCCCAGGCCTGGTTTGAAAATACGAAACACACATGATACAGAACTGACACTAACACAAACACGACATCCATAACAGAGAAACAGATACAGACTATCAAAATTGTTTCTTTTAGTGATTTATTCTTGGTTCATAACGGTTTTCAGGATACAAGAGATCCCAGCCCCGCAACCAACCCGGCCCCAAGGCAAAGTCGCCATCCGTATTTAAAATAGGGCCTTCCATTTGCATCGACAATCTTTCGGCCAATCATACTCAACTCACACTGGCAGAGAGTGTATGGTACTTTCCAAAATTGGACAAAGTACAAAACTGAACTTTAAAAAGGACTACATAGTATCCAAGTTGTACAGTTAACAAACTGTTTAATAGTGAGAATGCTACTGGAGGGTCGAGCACAGATCTGTGTTCTTCAAGAATATAGGGTCCCCTATCAAGACCTATACTCCATGGGTAAACCCTTTTTAAGATTTAAGAGCCTTTTCCATTTGTGTAACACTAGAAAAAGTGGAGAAATCTACCCCACTTTCCTAGAACAATAAAACTCGTTCTGTGATAAAATTTGTACCATGAAACTCATCATCTATACTTAAACTATGATCACTCAATCTGAATTTCGATAAAGCTCTGAGAAGTGTAAAATTTGACAAATTGTTCAGGTATTTTTTCAAAATAAAATTCAAACTTGAAAGTTCTGTACGTACAAAATTTGTCACAACCTCAATTTTTCTTGTATCAATTGACATATTCTCCTTACAAGTGATCCCTAGGTATCTTCCTTTTTATTTTCTTGTTTAACTGGGTATATGATATCACTCTTTTGAGTCGAAAACATTCATATGATTGTAACTTCCCAAAATACAAAGAATAAAATTTGCCCAAGGAGAATTTATATCTGTTTTCTTGAAGCGCCTCAGAATATGATCTCCTGTCAAACGTTAACTATTTAACTGACACCAATATTTTAATAACAGACAAATAAAGATAGATCTTTAATGGAAATCTGTCCAACTTCGCTCTCATCCCTTCAAGTAGGGTACATTTACTCATTTCCAAGATAATTCTGTAATAAGACATACTTAAGACCTTCAAGGCAATTATCAGTACTTGTAATTTGAAATAATTGGTATGATTAAAGTGTCAATACTTTTAGACAAAGTTTTGGACTCACCACCATTTCACTTAAAATTGACTTTCTGATGCTGAATAAAGCTTTCATTGCTTTCTATTTAAGAGTAAACTGATTCTGCTTGAATTTTCTATTTGATGTAAAAACTAAACCTAAATATGTATACTGATTCACAGTTTCAATTGCATTTTTCTCATATTAAAATGACTGTTTCTTTATCAAACGGTTACCTTTACTGAAAACCATATTGTTTTTGGTTTTACTTAAAGATTGTAACTTATTCAAACAAATCTGTCTAGTTTTGATACTAAATCGTCAGCATATAAAATACAATTTAACTTTAGATCTTCCATATCAACGGGAAAGAAAGAAATGTCCCAAAATATACTCGGAAGATGGTTAAGAAATATGTTAAACAATGTAGATGAAAGATTACAACCTTATTTTACTCCCCCCCCCCGCGAATTTTGATTGACGTTTTCACGTTATACTGAGTATTATCATACATGGAATCACAACTTTTGCATTTTTAAAAATAAACCCTTTCTGAAACAGAATCAAAGGCTTTTTTAAAATCAACAAATGCCACATAAAGAAGGTTTGATGATTTTTAGGCCCTTTAGCGGTGTCATTTTATGCGTGGGCCCATCTACTCCTGCGTGAAGCGGGGCAGATAAACTTCACGATTTTCAAGGGTCAAGACATGAGCATAGCGGCCTGAAGAGCGCGAGCTGCTGGTCGGACGCTGAAAGTGGGTACCTTGTACAACGTTTCAAGTATTTGTTGTGGAAAAATAGCATAATCGTTTCTGAGACTACGTCATAATGTCACTGTCAAAGGTCCAAGGGACCATGATTGGGTGGCGAACTTATAATGCTTCATTGCGGTAAAGCCTCCAATGGGTTTGGGGTGGTAATAACAGAGATAGGCTGGGAAATCACGGCGTCAAAAACGTATTTCATTTTGGCCAACTTGGCCTATGTGACACTGACATTACTTTCAATATTTTGCCCGATATGGGTTCACGGTTTTATATCTGAATGCCAGTTTACAAGCGACAGAAGTAATAGTTGAAGTATGCAATGGTGACTCTCTCGATCCATTGTCAATGTTCAAACTACATGTATTGTATATATCATATCGCTCACATGTACACATACATACACAGTTACGAACCGGCCACAACGCCCGTGTCGACAATCATTGCACTGTCGTCAGTGAAGGAATGGTCACACAGATGCTCGTTAGCTTGGTAGTCTGCTAAATCGATCGATTTTCGACTCGATCTATCGATCCCATACTCGATCTGTGCGCCACTGCAACCTAGAAACTGCTCCTTAATAGGTTGCAGTGGCGCGCAGATCGAGTACGGGATCGATAGATCGAGCCGAAAATCGATCAATTTAGCAGACTACAAAGCTAAACGAGCATCTGTGAATAGTGTGAGGTCACTTTGTGTGGAAATACAAGCTATAGCAAAATAACTAGCAATAGGCAAGGTTCAGTCTGCGCGATGTGGATTGCCGGTGTGTATGTGGTGCGTCCACATGTGACGATTTGAGCGTTTTGGCACGAATGACCCCGTGACCTGAGCTTTATTTCCCACAATTCATTGCAAACACGGCCTTCGTTTGGAAGTAGTGATTCGGGTATTTATGGAAATCCGGTCACGACATGCGACATGCGACCTGCGACTTTAAAACTGCGACCTGCGTCCTGCGTGTTTGTCAAACTGCTACCTGCGTCCTGCGTAGGGTTAGTGTTAGGTGTAGGGTTAGGGTTAGGGTTAGGGTTACGGATAGGGGCACAGGCGTACGGAATGTTTCCTAGATCGTCGTCGGATGGGAAGTGACTGACACTGTACTGTGAGGCCGAAGGCCGAACCTCGGTACTGTATAAGAATACAAGGTATGTCACGGAAAAATCGACCGGTGGCCCAAAACAAACGAAATAAAGCATCTACCTCAAAAAAATTACATCGACCGGTCGGAAATACCTTCAAACTTTCAAATCTTTACTCTGGTTACAGAATTCTTTCAAATCTGCCAGTTATGGGCGATAATTGACTGTCCGGCGAATACTCGCACTTGCATTGCCACTCCGCCATTTTGAATAGCTGTTTTACTCCCAAAAGCCTTTGCAAGTGGACGAGTGACCCCGTGACACCACAACCGCTAAATTCAACCGTTAACCGTTATAAATTTCATACTGTCAGTGAATACAACTTCAGCTATCTGGCAACAAGGCAATCAACGCAAACCATTGCCTCGGCAGCGTGATGTTCAAATCCCGCCATCTGACATTTGTAAACAAACTCTTTACGGGGTCACTCGTCCACTCGCAAAGGCTTTTGGGAGTAAAACAGCTATTCAAAATGGCGGAGTGGCAATGCAAGTGCGAGTATTCGCCGGACAGTCAATTATCGCCCATAACTGGCAGATTTGAAAGAATTCTGTAACCAGAGTAAAGATTTGAAAGTTTGAAGGTATTTCCGACCGGTCGATGTAATTTTTTTGAGGTAGATGCTTTATTTCGTTTGTTTTGGGCCACCGGTCGATTTTTCCGTGACATACCTTGTATTCTTATACAGTACCGAGGTTCGGCCTTCGGCCTCACAGTACAGTGTCAGTCACTTCCCATCCGACGACGATCTAGGAAACATTCCGTACGCCTGTGGATAGGGGTAGGGTTAGAGCACAGTCCCTTGTGGAGGGACCGTGGTTAGAGTTAGGGCTAGTTAGGGTTAGAGAAGTCGGACCCCAAACCAGAAGACAAGTTTTGAGCCTTGCCTCTCCCCAACGCCCCCGGCCAGGGCAACGTGTAGCTGAGGTTAGGTGGTAGATCACAGACGCAGGCCGGGGACGCAGGTACCGGTCACGACATGCGACCTGCGTCCCGGCCTGCGTCTTTAAATTGTGATCTGCGACCTAACCCTAGCTACACGTTGCCCTGGCCGGCGGCATTGGGGAGAGGCAAGCCTGAAAACCTGTCTGCTTGTCGGGGATCCGACTTCGGGGTATGGTTGCACGGTGGGCGCTGAGCCGCAGAGATGCTTCGGCTCCCGACGGCCCGGCGGCGTTGGGGAGAGGCAAGGCTCAAAACTTGTCTGCTGGTTGAGGGTCCGACTTCCCTAACCCTAACCCCTAACCCTACCCCTAACCACACCACCTTAACTTAACACTTTTCCCTCCTTTCTCTCTTACTTTTATTTATTTTCCGCCGTTCCTTTCGCCGCCTTGCGAGTATTTTTGGCCTGTATTGCCGGCCCATTTCCCGAACAGTCAGATATTCAATTCCGCCCGACATTTGTGCACCTGCCTGCCCTGCCGACTCTATACCACCAATACCCTACACTTTCTCCTCCTTTCAAGCACTTATTCTCCTCCGTTTCCCTAGCCACCAATTCTCCCACTTTCTCCACCTCTCAAGCATTAATTTTCCGCCGTTCCCTTCGCCGCCTTGCCTGTTTTTTCCCGACATTACTGCCCAACCGTTTTCCTTACTTTTATTTCAATTCCGCCCGACATTGCTACACCGCCTGGCTCCGAAATCTCTATACCACCATTACTTATCACTTTTCCCTCCTTTTCCCCTTTTATTTATTTTCCACCGTTCCTTTCGCCGCCTCGCCCGTAATTTTGGCCTATATTGCCGGCCCATTTCCCGAACAGTCAGATATTCAATTCCGCCCGATATTTTTGCACCGGCCTGGCCTGCCGTCTCTATACCACCAATACCCTACACTTTCTCCTCCTTTCAAGCATTTATTCTCCTCCGTTTCCCGTGCCGCCAATTCTTCCACTTTCTCCACCTCTCAAGCATTTATTTTCCGCCGTTCCTTTCGCCGCCTTGCCTGTTTTTTCCCCGACATTACTGCCGACCCATTTTCCTTGGTTTTATTTCACTTCCGCCCGACATTGCTACACCGCCCGGCTCCGAAAACGCTGCTCTGCAGTCCTGCCGCTTTCCCGCCTTCTGTCTCTGTTCTATCCCATTCATTTATATTTTTACTTCCACGCATTCACGATCAATCTTCCCCGGCGGGTTGAGGATGAAGTAGACACTACACGAGAAAACCTAACCCTAACACTAACCCTACGCAGGACGCAGGTCGCAGTTTGACAAACACGCAGGACGCAGGTCGCAGTTTTGAAGTCGCAGGTCGCATGTCGCATGTCGTGACCGGATTTCCATATAGAATGATGGATTTTTCATGCCTTTGTCACCGCAGGCCCGTAGCTTAGTGAAAGAGGATAGTGATAGCGCCACCACTGTGTGGAGTGTGGATATCTTAGTAAAACGATAGTTTGACCACATCGATTGTTTGAGGACGCTGTTAGCTGGAGTGTGACTGGACGGAGACTTTGAATAATTATATGCGTTTCGAAGATTAGCATATAATTACTATCTATTCGTTACATAAGAGAATTCCTTTGATTGACGCTTGTGTCACCAGGTGTTGAATGCGTATATATTGGTGTAAAGGTCTTTTGTCTTCAGTCTCGGTCGAAACTCCACGATGTCCACACAACAGTCAACACTGCAGAGATACTAAGAAGCTGACTTCAACGCCACCTGGCGTAGCATCATTACTTGCAATTATTGCCCCATCTCGACAGTTGAAGCCACCTCGCACAATTCAAGAGGACGACCAGTTAGAACAATTCAGAAACCATTCATTACGCTGCCAAGAAGGGTGTACTGACAGTTACGAAGTTCCTTAAACCATGAAACAGACAGCAGTTTGAGCACGAAGGGAGAGTATTTGATCACCTGGAAGTCTCTTTGTATGCAGTCTCCAAAGGGGCACACAAAAAAGCAAAGAAGTCCCTGAAGTAAGGTATTTGTCTCGTTACTTATCGCATGAAATTATCTAAATTAGCAGACGAGCGAATTAAGCTGGGGGACCGTCTTCGAATAGATTTCTGGCGATTTAGCGTATGCAACCGATGTCGAGAAATGAATGCAACGCTCCGGAGGAGAGGAGAACAGAAAATTAAGAAGATGAAACTAAGTCCCATTCCATTAGGTTTTTCTCATGAGCAGACGTCAGATTCTGTGACTGTCAAAAAGTTTCTTGCAACCTTTACCGGGCAACCTGCGACCATATTTCGTCCAGTACTTCAGCTTCCACCTTCGGATTGACTCACGGTTTCGTTGCGGACGGTGGTATTTGCAGAACAGCTAGACTTTTCCAATCTCTTCTAAGCAGGCAACGACCAGTGCATCAAACTTTCTGCCCAATCAACTCGCTACTCATCCATCTAATCCTGTGTAGTATCAAAACTTAATTTTGTCTTTGACTCTCGTCATTGTCCTAGTAGACCTGAGTGAAGCAGTTTTTAGGCATGTCTGTGTGGGCACTTTGCGTTGGTCATTGAAATTTTAAAAAGCCAAAATTGTCTGCCATATGTTAAAGGTATTTGTCATTTAGCTTCAGCTTGCCTTTCATTCATTCTCCTATGCCATCTCCATTCTCCTCCACCTTTTTCTTGAAGTAATTGCTTTTCATGCAGGAAGCATATGTTTTGTGAACAGGGGTATTTTGCAATATTGCTTGAAAACCGTTGCATATCCCAGCATTCGTCTCCTCCTTTCTGTATGGGCTCTATTGCAGAGGGGAACTTAAGATTGGTTTAGCGGACCTCGGGGCCTATCAATAAATATTCAGAAAAGAAAGATTTCCGTTATGAAGATCACAGGACTAACTCAAATTTGAGCGATAACTCTTCTTTCAAATTGTTACATGTGATTGGGAGTTCCATTATAACCACGTTGACGTTTTTACAAGCACTGTAACTTTATGAGATTTTTACTGTAAATATTTGAGGGAATTTCTTGGGATTTGCACTGTAAAATTGTGGGATTTGCTTGGGATTTGTTGTGTATGAATTTGTAGGATTTGCTTGGGTTTTTGATGAATAAGCTTAGTACAATTACTTTATATTTAATTTATTCAGTTTGCTTTACTGTCAGCACAGCTTGTTATTGTTTCTCCAGTTTGCGTTACTGTCAGCACAGCTTGTTAATGTTTCTCCGAAGTTGTAAGCATTTGTCAAACATTACGTTTGCGTCCACTGTCATGTTGTATGCTTAAATCGTCTGTTGAGACAGTCCACAATCTGTGTCTTAGATGATGGTTTTTCTGACCATGAATCCTTGGTTTCCGCTAACGTCGGCGTCTGATTCAACGGAATGATTTACTCCAAGCAGGTTGGTTGGTGAATGTTTATTAAGTTTCATTATGTTATGCCAAGCATGGTATTTTCTATTCCTCAAAGGAAAATCTGCATCATCAATTTCGTTTTCGCAGATCTTTTAACACTTGGTAGATGTTCGGTACGTGAACTTGCGAACAAATGTTGATTTTCTTTTTCATTGCCAGTTGCTCTGGGTAGAGTCACTTGTTTTGTTTTGCTTTGCTTTGCTTTTTCTCTGTATTTTTTTTTTTTTTTGCGTGTTCTCAGTTTTATGAGGTGTCAAGCAAAGTTAGACTTTTCGTAAATTATAAGCGCTGCCTTTTTTTAGGCTCCCTGCTCTCATTTCTGCATCACATTCTAGTACGTTGGTTTTTCGATAATCAGTTAAAATTGCTTCTCTGGAGCGTCGCTGTTAATATTTTCGTTATTTACTGTCGTACTCTTTTTTCGCTTGGTTTCGGCGTGTGGGAATCCTGGCGCAGAAGCCGTAGATGCTTAATGTCAAAATTGCACGAACGAAAACAACTTGTCATGTCCTCCGTTCAAGCCTGTATTGTCAGCTATCCATCATCTTAATTTTCTCCGATAAGTCCATGTTGTTTGTTCTGGAATGTCCGTTTGCAATTTTAAGCGGTTTGTAGATTTTGTGAAAGGTCTCTTTGCTACCCTAAAGTGTCTTGTACATCACACAAAGAAGCACACAGCCAGTACCCGACGATTTTACGAACCATCACCTTCCATTTTAGATTGTCTTACTTTCAATATGCTGGTGACAGTGTCATCCTTTCGGTCGCTCCATGGTTAGAGGCTAGTTTTCTACAATGGTAATTTGGCTTTATAGTTGTTGTAGAGTTGTAATTATCTTCCAGGCGACATCCTTCTAGTCTGTTTTTTGATTGCGGACTTTCATGTTTTGATGTTTGCCATTTGTGCAGTGCTGTTGGAATATAATTTGATATTGCATTTACATTAACGTTATCTTGACTCTTTCGAGAGTGAATGACTTTTCTGTCATGCCCATTTTCATGGCCTGTTGTTTATGGTTTTCGCCAATTATGTCTTTCATTGAGACTATTCTGGAGTGAATGACTTTTCGTCGGTCATAACCGTTTCCAGGGCCTTTAATAATTGCTTTCGCCGATTATGTCATCCATTGAGGCTATTCGAGAGTGAATGACTTTTCTGTCATGCCCATTTTCAGGGCTTGTTTATGGCTTTCGCCAATTATGTCTTTCATTGAGACTATTATGGAGTGAATGACTTTTCGTCGATCATACCCATTTCCTGGGCCTGTCAATAATTGCTTTCGCAGATTATTTCAGATTTCAGATTTTATTTATTTCAATACAAGGCCTCGGCCCATCGTACATTTCAATTGAAAGTAATATGAGAAAGAGACTGTCAATATTACTTTCGCCGATTATGTCATCCATTGAGGCTATTCGTGAGTGAATGACTTTTCGGTCATGTTCTTTATTCAGGGCTTGTCAATATCATATGTTATTATGGCTTTCGCCAGCGATCTCCTCCATTGAGGCAATTCATGACTTAATGATGCGAGGCAGCATGCCTTGGTGACTGAGATTTCGGGATATTAGCTTTCAAACCTGGTGTGGTTTATTTGCAAAAATAGTTTTGTTCTTGCATGTAGCCTATTGGCATCACATTCGTGACTTTTGTTGATGGATCTTCTAGCTTGCCGTTTTTTGCGTTATTTTTTTCCAGATGGAGCAATGAAGAACAGAGTTCGATGGCCCAGCCTTATGTAATCTACATAAACCCTTCCAGATGTGATGTCAGTATGGAAAGCAGGTTCACAGTATCAAAGTACAGAAATGGAGGGCTCCACTGGATAAATTGGTATTCAACGAACATGACTACGGATGCTGTATTCCCTGCCGAACCGATCTTCCACATTGCAGTCCATCGCCAAGACTGGCAGTATCATTGAAAATGGTGGTCTATAACGACATCAAAGGGTTCCATACTTTATCCGGAACAGTCTATTGTACGGTACATCGTTTGGTTCATCCTCTTCAATCTACATTTGAGGGCTGCAGACGCATCTTGGCCAAGCCGACGTTTCTAAAAGACGCTTTCTAGGGCATGGAGCAGCCGATAACAGTGTGAGAGACAGGTGCGCTTAGCCATATACGGCGGATGGATATCCACTAGCTCTAAGGACAGTTGCATGATATCGTCGACTTGCTCAGCATGGAATTAATGAGAGTAAATGGCAGAATACAATAATTAATTTTTCTGCAGTTTATAGAAATGTCGAAAATTGTCTAGGTATGAGTCGTTGTCAGCCAATAGCTGCAAGATTAACAGATTTTCGGCGGTTCACATTTGTTTATAAATATTAATTTGTAGTTTTGCCATAAGTCCAGCAGTGCCACTAACTCTGTGCAATTCTGTTTATTTGAACCAGTTGTTTTTCACTTCGTTTCTGTATTTATTTTCAATCAGTTTTTGTTTGTTTCGATAATAAGAAATCCCGACCCATTGGCACATCTAGCATGCAATCGGGTTCAGGTTTCCAGAGGTTTTTTCCTATTTTCCATGTAGGTTTTTTATCTCTGGTTTTTCCTGAGCGGCTATGTGCATTTAGGCGTTTTCATACTTCCTGTTTTGAGTATGTTGCTTTGTATTTTACTCTCAGTATTTTTTTCAACCTGTTTACAAGTCTTTCGCTGTTACAGTCTCCTCGTCTTCGGCCTCTATTTATTGCGTCATATTTTTTATTCATTGAGTCCAGATAGGCGATTAGTTGTTCATCGATGGAGATATTTCGTACCCGTGCAATGCAGCATAACTACTAGCCTAGCTTTTTCACTCTCGTGGGGTGTGACGACCACCGCATACCGCATATTATCGCTTTTGTGTATCATTTAATTATCTATTCTCGAAGTTCAGTATAGATTGAATAATTATATGCGTTTCGAAGATTAGCATATAATTACTATCTATTCGTTACATAAGAGAATTCCTTTGATTGACGCTTGTGTCACCAGGTGTTGAATGCGTATATATTGGTGTAAAGGTCTTTTGTCTTCAGTCTCGGTCGAAACTCCACGATGTCCACACAAGTATTTTTTATGTGTATATTCTCTAAATCTTGTAAATGCAGTTTTATAGGTCCTGTTTAGTCTGTTGCCTTTAGACTATGCGTTGTAAGGGGGGAATTGTGTAAATAAAAGTGGTGAGTCTTTAGAGGGTACAAAGTACGCTCGTGGGGTGTGACGACCACCGCATACTGCATATTATCGCTTTTGTGTATCATTTAATTATCTATTCTCGAAGTTCAGTATAGATTGAATATTATCTGGGATAACTATAAAAAGTCCTTGTTCCAGCTTTTAAGTCAGACAAAATTGTCAGCAATATGGTAAATGACCTATTAAAACTGGAAGATATATCAAGGAGCTTTAGTCACAGAAAGTTTGGCAAAAAATGTCAAAGTTTGTGATGGGAAATGCCCCATCTGTGGGGACAAAGAGACCATTGAACATGCAATGTTTGATTGCAGACATGCAAACAAACTATGGAATAAATGCAAATTGTTCTTAATAAAAGAGCATGGACTGCATGAAGACACTGACGAAACTCTGTGTTTTTTATAAAATAAAAGTTACTATCAATGCATATCTGATTCAGCCAAAGATTGAGATAAACTGCTCATAACTCCTGCAACTGCACACATGAGGGCGCTCTTTCTACTCCACTACAACGTTTTAGGTATCGTTCTTACACAAACAAATCCATACTGTACCCCTCTTCTTCAAAAACATTTCCAGGAAAATTTATATAATGAATAGTAGGGCAACACCCCCACACCTAATAGCATCTACACTGTATCAAACCAAAGCAATTTCTCCAAACATTCTGTAATCAACTTTTATCATCAATGATGTGTTTTTCAGATCAGACTATACATATTAGCATATTAATCTGACAGACATTTTTCTGCACTATGCGATGACATTTAAGAATGAAATTTAAACTCATCAGCCACTAATTACCATATCCTGTAATTAATCACAAAAGTTAATGAAACTTGCTACTTATGCTTATGTCACATAGCACTCTAAGATAAAGACTAGTTGAACTAAATGACAGCCCTGACTCACTACTACACACGTGAGCATGTTCAGTTCATATCTGGTTGAAAGATGTCTCACAAACAAACTAATGTCTCATTTAAACATCATTATTTGAAAGCATCTGAATGAGACTTTGTATCTTGCGACGTTTCGCCACAAAGGTATCAAAACAATAGGGGCAACTGGTACCAACTTTTCTCTGGGGCTACAAAAATTCATGAAATGGTAGCCCACACGGACTACCAAAGCCTGGGACCTGAAATTCAGTGAGTACGTGGCATTCCATGTCCGGTCTGTCACTTTGGGACCAGCTATTAATGCGGTCAAAACCAACTTGACACAGAAAGGCCAGACTATCACTTTGTTATGCAAATTACGAAGACGACGGTGCCGCGTAACTTTGCAACAAAGTTTCTATATCTGAACTGCCATATTCCAATGACAGGCACAGGATATGACAGCAAATGAAAGTGCATTTTTAAATTTTGTTGCATTTTGATCATATTTTAATCATAATTACAAATTAAAGAAATTATATGCCTCCTCCCTCCAGAAAGCCAATGGTCTATTTTTAGCCCTGCTACAGTATGTCTCAGTGCTTAAAAGGTCGTATCGTTTTCATGACGGCTATCAAAATTTGCATACAACTCTGACAGCGAAACCGGTTGTCATAGGTCACCAAACTTTTGAGTATCTCTAATATAATGTGCATTATACCAGTTTCCTTGCAATGTTCAAATCAAATGACTTGAAAATTTACTTTATGGGCAGAATCTTGAAAAATAGCTTAATCTTGTCTGGATAACGAAAAAAGATATTTCTGAACTAAAGTATGCGTCGGCTACCAACCATTCTCAGTGAGCTACCAACTTCAGAAAATGGTAGCCCAAGTGGACTACCAGGTAAAAAGTTAATTTGAGCCCTGTAAATGTTATTCTCCTTATCACCTTCAATGGAGCTGAAATCTTTACACCATTGGATGATGGTGCATAGACAACCACCATATTGATCACTTTTGCCATACAATTGATGGTAGTTCAATAATCATGTGGAAAACCATAGTTGGCAAGAATTCCTTCCTCTGTATGTGAAGTGCTATTGTCAGGTCAAATGGGTGAACTTGATTGATTAGCTAGTATAGTGTCCTTCATGCTTGGAGCAAATACTGCTATAGTTCCATTGCCCATAACTTTCTCCAATGATAATTTGTGCGGTGGGCAAAGGCCTCGCTTTCCACATCACACAAAATCATATAGAGTAAAGTTGTGGGCTACTGAACTGCAGTAAGGGTTGATAAACTGTAATGAGTAAAAGAAATAAAAAAAATAATTATCCGATTTTCTGTTATATTCATAGATTTACAGATTCACAGACAATTTCAGACAAAAGTCACATACCATTCTTTGCAATTTATATATATGCAAATAATATGTTAATAAGAAATAAATCTCAAATCACAGGGCTTGCGTGGCTATAAGTATAAGGCATTATTATACACCAACTGCCGTAACCTATGGGAGTTTGACCGTCCAATAACTTTCCGTATTTTGTATAGTACGCGGAGTCCCGAATACGGGAGACGCACCTGTTTGACCTTTGTCCTAGCGATTATCGGATGTAAACAAACTATTTTACGGTGAGTTATAGACATAATAACAACTTCCACCAAAATGTATTTGTAATATAAGGTTTAAAACACGCTAAACACAAAACTGGGTCTAAATGCAATTGATTTTTATTTTAAAAAACTAATTAAATTGAAAACATTCAAAGAAGTTTGCTTGTACTGCACTGAAAATTAAATTGGCTTCATGCCAACCCAAGGGACTTGTATGGAGATCGCGCGCGTTCCACTGATATCGCGCGTGCCGCATCCTCAAAATTTACCATAGAATTAGTTTATACGGACGATTAATGGAGGGAGGTGTATAATAATAGGGTTATACACAAAATACGGCCCTGTATGGACTCGGGTTCAGTGAGTAACGTATTGGACGAGCCGAAGTATTAGTCATAGAGTGTAAAAAAATTAAACTTTATGATTATGAATAATGCTGATAAAAACTTAATATTTTTACCATTAACATATACCTACAAAAGTGCCCAACTGCACAGAATAATGTATTTATGCTAAATTCGCGGAATTGTAGTACAGACAGACAGACAGACCTCTCTAAATCTCTCCCCCCCCCATATCAAATGGTCAACTCCATAAACATGTGGTAACCTGATCAAGAGTGGATATGTTGTGAAGAAATATAAAAGGATATTGTCAGAGCTAATGGAAAATATAAGCGCCAACCCTTTGTAAAGTCTAATTAGAGCACTTATTACAGTTGGGCCATTGCAAAAAACTTGCAAGAAATTGCCAAATTTGCTCAAAGAGTTCATGAGGTACAGGGGGTACTCTGTGAGATAACTAGGAGATCGCAAATGTTGGAAATGCTCTAATCTTACAGTGGCACTCAACTATTAGAAAAATCAGTCAACCAAGAATGTCTGCCATGAAGCATTTTATTGACACTGATATAGAAATCAAGGTGACAAGATGATGAGATCAATTGAAACGTGTTTCTGTGTGGTCTCTTTCAAAAAAGATACATTATCTTACTTTACAGCTATTTCACTTTGTTGTGTACATGTACAACAACTCATCACAGTGTATCATATACTCGCAGCAGTCAGAAATTTATACAAATTTGTCATGAAAAATTTACAACTGTTCTTTGCATGCAGAATAAAATACAGCAATCAGTACATTAATGATAAAAGGAATGTGCAAGGAGACACTAACATCCTTGTTTAAATGGTAAAATAACGTAAAAGACAAATCTATAGCCTATGAAAGAGTTACAGACAGAATACAAATGTCTTTGTCTCAAGAGTGATGTAACATTTTGTGCAGCAATGTTGTCTGATTATTATGAAACTTCACCTTTTGCAGGTTTAACAGGCAGGTGTCAACTGTCAAAGTTCAAAGGTCAACAGAGTGCAATCTCTCAAAAGTTCACCATCCATGCCACTTTTAATGTGATAAATTATTATAAAATAAATTAATATAAAACTTGTGAGGTAATTTGTCATGCTGAGCATAGAACTAAAAACTTCTTGGGTATTTTGGTACAAAACTCTGATATTGTTGATTAATTTGGACGAAAAACATGCCTTTCCACTGACTTTGTTAATAATAGGTTTGTTTCTGGTCATTGACATGTGGCAAAAATGATGCGGCGACGCGATTTTTTAAAAAAAAATTTTTATTTTTGGTGGAATTTGATACATTTTTTTCCTTTTTCCACAGGGGCAAATAAAAAACAGGGAACAAAAAAGTTGATGCACACACTTTGAAGTGATGCATGTGGTGACCAGAAACAAATCAATTTTTTTGGCCTTATTGCAAGCAACCACTTTAACTTGTTTTTTTACTAACAAATGTAAACATTACGGTTTGAAGTCACCTATACACGGCTAAATTTAGACTTGAACGTTGTCTTTGATGCAGTCCACCTTTGTAAAAAATGTCCACTTGGTATTGCTGTTTAAAAAGCGAGTCACTACAGGAAATCAGTCGACCACAGACTGTAAACAATGAGCAGAAGTAAAACTTGGGGACGGTGTACTTCCTGCCATAACTTGAGACGGTTGGTAAAACTGTAAGTAAAATTGTGCTTAAAGTAATATTTTGGCCTGAGAAACACGGTATTGATAAACTCCTCTTTTTCTCCAATTTATTTAACAACATCGAATTTTAATTGGGCAATAGTTTTGGCAGCCAGCATTTCTCTAGAATTAGAGCAAGTCATCACTTGTAAAATGGGGGTAGCAGTGCAAAGAGCGCCCTCACAGGATAGACCTTTGTTTATTCTGCCAATTAGAAAGATCGTGAAGACATAAACTGTATGTAAGATTATCCCTCAGTTTTGTTGCCTCATTTTTTCAGTCATTTGCAACTGCAGTAAAAAATTTCAGACATTTTGTGAAAATGTTTGTCAAATTGTGAGCATTCTGACAGTATTTTGAATTGCAGACAGCAAGGAAAGAAGAACAATTTTTATGATTGAATTTTGAACTGATACAATTGGCACCAAAGTCTTATAAATATTGTACCTCAACAATAAATGTGTGCAATGAAAGATAACTAAAAGTCATCCTAAAGTATAAAATATGTATACACTTAGTTCTACCCTAGAATGCAGTGTGCTACAATAAAACATGAAGTTGTGTTTTCATTATTCAATAATTCAAGGTTTCCAACAAACATGTAACATGTCTGGGACAAATGCAGATATAATTTAACTTTGGACAGTAACCCACATTCAATTCATAGTAAACACAACCTAAGGTATTTATCATAGAACCAATAAATAAGTGAGATTGAAAATATGACAGAGGTATAGTTGATCAAAGGAGTAGCCAAGGTATATCACTACATGTACAGGTAGAAAGTTGTTACAAAGCTAACTGTCAAATACTGTTTGACAATGACAATTTATTTCATAATTGAACAGATCACCACAGAAATGTAAACAGATGATAAAATTTGGTACACATTCAATTGGCACACGATTATGAATTAGCTCCCTTGAAAATATTTTTTGCAAAATCTCTCTGTATGTACTTAATACTGAATACTAATGATTTAGACGCAAAATATTTTAAGCAAAATTTAGTATAGACTGTTGATCAAGCTTTGTTGGTCATTGTCAAAATCACCCAGGTTTCATTGTATGAAAATTCTACCACTATTATCACCCTTCTCATGCCATCATAGACTTTGTACAAGTGCATGTACTTAGAAGAAACCACCTTACTACTGAATGGATCTCATACTGAAGGTTACATCTAATGGAGCTTCGGTGAATAATGAGCTGGTGAGACTGTAAACCAAAGAAAAAGGTCCGCCGGCTGAGCTCTTCACATGCCAGGTTACTGTAGTGTAACTCTCTACCAACCAATGAAAAGGCTGCACTCCGGTAACTTTTACTAGAATTCCCTGCTCTGGTCATGTTGCTGAGGTTTCCCTTGCTCTTTTTTTAAGTGAAATCTTTCACCCTGTTCACCCCAATTCCACATAAACCTGTCCACAATCACCATTGATGGTGATGGGGGTTTGGACAAAACTAAAGTGGTTATAAGGGGCCGACAGAATGTTGTCAGGGCTGCACAGTCATTTCTCTGTGTACCGGAACCTCAAAGAAAAAAAACCACCTATTCATCAGGATACTTTTAGTAAAGCACACAAGCACATTTTGTAGCAATTCTCAAGCCTTCCGAGCACTGAATAAACCTTCATGGATAAATCCTTGTAGATCTCATTCGTAATAGAGATTAGTAGTAAATTGACCGTACCACTGAAACATCGATCATAAAGTTTTTCATAGTAAAACACTACTGGATTAATTTATAAAGTCTAATTCTAGATGTCAGCTGTAAAGGTGTGAAACATGTCATTCCAAGGCTTTCTGTGAAGTTCAAGAGTAAAAGACACTGTGTAAATGATTCTTAGATATAGCTCAGCACTAATATCTCAATCTCAATCTGCTTCCTTGAGACAATTTTTTTTCAATATGAAAATTGATAGTTTTCAGAGAAATAAATATCTGACTAGCTTTGACATCACCGTCAACTTTACTAGTTTGAACAGACATTCAGCCACTGAGGACTTCAAAAGATGCCAATTCAAACTTACTTATAAACTTACAAATTTGAACAAATAATGCCCTTTTCTATTTATATATATTCATAACAATCTGTATTTAAGGCTTTTCAAAACGCGTTCACACAAAAAATACAAAACAAATAATTGTGTAATTGTTTTTTCATAAATAATCTTGTAACTTATATAACTTTGTGCACCTTGGTGTGATATGTTTCCAAGTACAATCCAAAGAAGACTATGGCGACTTGGAATTTGTTGAAACCAAGATATAAGGTATGAATACAATTTTTACAAAACACTGATTTTCAGTCATGTCCAATAAAAACAAAGAGCAACCTAAGAGGCACTCATTCACAAATTACTTTTATGTTTAATTTAAATTGTTTTAATTAAGTTCATGATGAAATGTGGATTTCCATCAGATAAAAAAAAACAAAGGAGGTAAACTGAAGGTCCTACACTGTGGTCTGTTCAAGGTCGCAAAGGCACTCGTCCAGTTTTAAAGTACTATTCAAAACGTATCTTTCATCAGGGTCAGTGGTGAAGGTCGCTCTATCTTCTATATCAAACTGAGAGTCAGTCTCATCTTGATCAAAAATACCATTTTCATTTAAAAGGAAACAACCACTCGAGTCCGGGGGAAATACCTGGGGTTCTTCATGGGAGATACCATCGCTCTTGGGCATCCCATCTTCTCTCTTGTCAGAAATCCCCAGTGATGGTGACCTTGACCTGTGTTGCCCTGGGATACCGTCCAATAACGGGATTATATTTTCAAGATCTTCATTGTCACTGTCATCAAATACTGTGTCGGGATCTAGAAAGTTTTCACCCATAGAGATACCATCATCATTGTTGGCACTGGTACTGGCCGCTCTGAAAGTGTCAACTTGTTGATAATCTTGTGTGGGATCTAAACTTGAGCGTCCATCTGCCACGCAGCTTCTTCCGACATGTTTGAGTGATGGCCGAAGGGAATGGCAATATTGTCTCTGTGCTCGCAGTCCGATTGCCTCCTTTGATCAAAACTATCATTTCTGTCCGTGGCAGTACGGCTGTCACCATCAACTGAGAGTCGAGCTTGTGGCTTGGCATGGAATACACTGATGCTGGTCAAGTCTTGGTTCGGCAGTAGGGGTAAATCTTCTCGTAAAGGCACTAGCATGTTTGGCTTGACAGACCTCCTCTCTGGGCCTCCCTTCTTATTTTTCAAGGCATCTTCCTTGGACATGCACTTGTCTTGGAATCCAACAAGACCATTAGCTTCACCAAGTTCCGAGTAATCCGCTCGTTCACTTGACAACTCCGATTGCAGTGAGCAGCTCGGAGGCAAGGCACTGTTACTTTTAAGCTCCTCCTCAGCTTGATGTCCACCAGGTAAGCTCTGTCTATTTCTGCTCCTGTCCTTGTTCTGTGATCTCAGTATGCCTACTTGCGTCAAAGGCTCATCACCCTCACTCTTGGGTCGCTTCGACTTCTTTCCATCTCCACCGATGCCCTGGTCGGATGCACTGATATTTCTCTTGCTCATCGCCATCAGTGGATGCAAATTGTCAATCACAACTCCATGGTCAGAAGAGTGTATACTGTACTTGTCAGGGGTGTCCTTCAACTTGAAGTTCGGAGGACTCAGGAGCTCGTCGTACACTTCCATGTCCCCAAAATATACATTGACTTGCATTGGTACCTGCGAGTACAGAATTGGGATACCCCAAAAATCAGAGAATGCCAGATATTGGTAGCTTTGAATTCAATATACAGTAATTTACAAAATGATATGCAGTAAATGTAGACCATAACGGGTAAAATGTCTCCTGTGATGTCATTTCACTTCCTTGGGATTCCAGTGGCAGCTTGAGTAAAATTAATTTTCTTTTCTATCGCTTGAAAGATCAGAACAAAACACAATGGATGATCAGATATGTTGGTTGCTGCCTTGAATGAATGCATTAACCCTTTGAGCACTATAATTTTTCCCACCGAAATTTTAGTGCAACATTTTATCAATTTTTATGAATTTTTCAGTAAGTTTTTTTGTAATTTTGGATCAATTGGCTATCATATTTCATCGGCTTCAGTTTCATATCAAAATTTTTGCAAAATCTTAAAAAATTGAGAGTTGTATGTAATTTTTGATGAAATGTTTTTTCAACTTTGTTGTTTTTAATATCAACTGCAGTTTCTGGCTCTACTGCCCAAAGCACAGTATTCAGCATGTCAACTCAGCCTGTGTGACTCTGTGTAAACTGCATCGTCATTGTTAACAAGTGAATTCTGGTCAAAACTTGAAGTCAAACATAAATAAAACAGTGCATTGTACATGTGTAGACACTGTGTTGACAAGCTTAATGATTGGTATTTCAACATGCTCTGAGCAGTACAACCAAAACTTGCAGTTAACATACAAAACAAAAACAGTCAAAATAATTATCTAAAACTACGGCTGGTGCCCTTTAATATTCATGCGCAGAATGAAAATTTAAGTACTGTTACAGATTTCATGACTGAGCATGCGGCCATATTATTGTCAGAGAAGTAGAGTGAGATAAAAGGAAGACAAACAAACTTGTAAAGAAGTAGCGTACCTTCACTTCCCAGATTGGTTGAGCATGGCCTACTTTATCAAAAGCACCGTGGTGCTTCGCGCATTTGTAAAGTTTGAAGGTGACCAAGGCAATGGATGTCATCACCAGGAATACTGCGATGACGATTAATACGTACGGCCACACTGAAAGAAAACAGAAAACAAAAGTACCGCATCATATAATAATCTGTGACGTTCAATCAACCTTTGCACCTTTCCGTCACTACATGATGACACTACCCCACAACAACAAAATTCAAAGAAACACGATCACAAATTGGCGAACAGTCTATAATCCCTTACAAAAAAGTACCTGCTACATTGAACAAAGGAAAATGGTGGACTTTCCCTGAAAGAGGACTAATTAGAAGACAAATTAATCCAGAGTGAGAAGCAATCAGTGAAAGACTACACAGTTTTCTTCAACAAAGGAATATGATTTGGTGTGATACATATATGATGAAACAAGCCGTAAAGTCTTTATATTGCCAATAATACATTGCATAATTTCTTTTCACAGGAAAGCAAGAGGTGAAATATTTCTGATCGAAGTACAGACAGTTCTGTAAATTGCCAAGGTGACATTGAAAAACATCCCTTTTCTCGGGCAGAGACTCATACGTGAGAGAGAATTCCTGCAATACCCTGAAGAACATGATTATCTGGAACACAGATACGACTGAAACCATCAAAGAACGGTAATCCAACACCCTGACCAAATTAGACCATTAAGCTTTGCAATGTTGAGTAGTTTCTGGTGAAGCATATGTACACCTGTTCATGTTTGATTCCAGGGAATGGTATCATGCATCCTGGAAGGTGAATGTTTCGAGGGAAGTCAGCATCCTGCAGGAGCTGATCCCAGTGACTGCGTCTACACAGAAAAAAGAAAGACACTTGACATCTGAGAAACTACAAGCAAACCAACTTTAACCCTTTGAACCCGGCTCGGACAAAAATGTCCGCATGATGTCATAGCCACCAGAGGGTCAGGGTGCAGAGGGTTAAGACTGGCTACGCTGAAAACCTCTTGAATTAATTTTTATACCATTGGCAAAGGAATCTACAACTTGACCTGTGCTGCATCACACTTCATATAAAAATTGACTAGCCTGTAAAATGCCGGTTTCTTATGATGTGACAACGTTGATAGAGCATACATACAAGCCCATTAACTTGTTCACACAAAATCATCTCAACTCTATTGAATTTTTCACCAAAGTGGAGGACAAGTCACTGAGCAATTTCTGTTTACTGTTTGATACTGAGACATGTTCAAAAACATTTCATGAATTTCTACCCCTGCCATAAATTTTTCATGAATTTCGACTAGCCATGCATCCTATAAGTTAATTGCATTTGTGGGAGTACGGATGTTACCTACTCCGCATTGATATCAATCTCTCAATCGTTTCCTCCTTCATCCACAACTGCTCTCAATGGAACCAAATAACCAGATAATACCAATACGTCAAGATCACCTGGTATATATACGCGTGTCTGATCAATTACCATTGCTGACCTTTCTCCCCCCTGCAGGGGAAACTCTGAAGCTCAAGTGAAGAACTGTAAAAATATCAGCATGATACTACTGTAGTTTCTTCAAAATGCCAAAATACTGACAGGAAAGCTGGAATCAAATGAAAAGCTGACCCTGATCTTTTTGCTCTGAAAAATACCGTATCACAAATATTGCAACTTGAGAAGACTGACACTTCTTAGTAGGCACTATCAGATTTGCACATCCTCCCAATAAAAACCCTGAACTGATTTATTCTTGCTTCCAGAATCCATGAGCAAATATGCAAAGTTTTCCATCTACCAGTATTTATCAGCTTTTTACTTGAATTAACACCAGATATGAACTGAATATGCTCACGTGTTTTTACAAAAGGTTCATTAATAGTAGTATCCTTCACAGAACAATAGATATATGTTATCACTATATGTAGCAGGTTTATTCAACTTCGCACAGTACTCTCGGAGTTTAATCATTAATTACAAAACTTTATTTAATATGCAAATGAGCTTTTAATTAACTTGACACTGCTCAATGCTTCATGGGACAACTAGATATCCATCAGATCAACATTTGTAGCACGTTTTATTTAATTTAGTGCTGTAATTTTAGAGTATTGTCACTAATTACAAAGTTCATTAAATATGCAAATAAACCCTAAATTAACTTGACACTGTTCAATGATTCATAGCACAATTAAATATTTATCAAATCAATTTCTGTAGCATGTTTCACAAAATTTGATGCCGTAATTTCAGAGTTATATACCTAATTACAAGTCTATTAAATATGCAAATGAACCCTTAATTAACTTTACACTACTAAATGCTTTACAACACAGTTAGATATCTTCGTCTGATCAGTATATGCAGCAGTTTTCATGACGTTTGATGCAGTTATTTCGGAGTTATATGACTAATTATAAACTTCATGAAATATGCAAATGAGCTAATTATTAACTTGACACTGCTCAATGCTTCTCAGTACAATTGGATATTTATCAGATCAACATCTGTAGCAAGTTTCATTAAATTTAATGCTGTAATTTTGGAGTAATATCACTAATTACAAAGTTCATTAAATATGCAAATGAACCCTTAATTAACTCCACATAACTAAATGCTTTACACAACAATTAGATATCTGTCGGATCAGTATCTGCAGCAGATTTCATAACATTTGGTGCAGTTATTTTGGAGTTATATCACTAATTACAAAACTTCATTAAATATGCAAATGACCTATTTGTTAACTTGACACTGCCAAATGCTTCTCAGTACAATTAGATATTTATCAAAACAATATCTGTACCCAATTTCAAAGACTTGGGTGCCGTAATTTCAGAGTTATATACCTAATTACAAAGTTCATTAAATATGCAAATGAACCCTTAATTAAGTTCACACTAATGAATGCTTTACACTACAGTTAGATATCAGTCGGATCAGTATCTGCAGCAGATTTCATCTTATTTGGTGAAGTTATATCGGAGTTATATGACTAATTACAAAACTTCATAAAATATGCAAATGAGCTATTTATTAACTTGACACTGCCTAATGCTTCTAAGTATAATTAGATATATAGCAGATCAATATTTGTTGCAAGTATCATCAAGTTTGGTGCAGGAATTTCAGAGTTATCTCACTAATGTGTTTTTGAGTTATCGTGTAAACAGACAGACAGACAGACAGACACACACACGGACAGACAGACAGACATCGCTATGACAATAGCCCACGTGTTTACACACGTGAGCTAATAAAATTTAAGCTGTGGTGAAGTCTAAATATTCGAAGGGTAGAATAATTCATTTACATGCTAGACAAGCAGAGTCCAGGCATGACTGAGCATTTACAAGTAACTGAATCAATTTGACGGATTACTAGAAGGACTTTAATTGAAACACCGAGGGCTCAGATGTCAACTATGACCTGTTCATCCCTATTCCTTGTACACCGGTCTGCATTAATTACAGATAACAAAAGGTTTGGGTCAAACCATGGTGGTGACAGGGGTTAAGCTTTTAATCGAGCATTTGGAAGTGTTTGTCACTATTCATTCTTTTCATCAGTTTGATGAAACACAATCATGATTTTTACCACCTTTGACAATGATGTCCACAAAAACTGAACTGTCATGAATGTCGACAACACGTCCATGAAAATGAATGGTCTTTCAGCAGAAAGTTATTTCTGGCTGAGACTGTTATAGTCGACTGGAGATGCGCTCAGCTGGTTTATTTCAAATGCGTCGCTTCACATCTGACAGGAACAACGTGTTATTACATATGAAAAGAACATGACGTTGTCGTGACACCCACAGGAAATAACAAGAACATGATGTTGTCGTGACACCCACGGGAAATAACAAAATGAATTTCACCAGAAGAGATTGAATACAGGTCCAGAAATAAATTGTTGCTCAAAAGATGATGACTCATGAAATATGAAAGGTTCTAGATATCACTACAAAGTTCCCGCATCAGAGTGGCAGCGATTACACAAATCCCTCCTAATCTGTGATTAACTTTGTATGAATGTGGGATAAAGTGAACAGATTTTCCACCTTTGTGATCAAGTGATATGGATGACTGCCCGAACAGCGATAAAGAAAGCACGACTACTCCACCAGAAAATGTAGCTTCTCTTACATCAAGCTAATGAGGATTGGTTTTTTTTTAAACGACAAGATCAAGAAGGACTTGCAAGCCTGACAAATGGATTATTTTACAATGCTTATATCTGGCAGCATCTGACCTGTACAGATTGAATACAGGGATACCTGAAATCAACCACACTATAAATTCAATGCCAGCTATGAATGTCACGTTTCTATCGGTGTAGAAAACCATTCACTCTGCCTCCTGACTCAAAGGATAAAATGACACACTGAGTCAGCAAGCCTTTTAGAATATTGTGAAAACTGAATGCCTCCGTGTGAATTTAAAAAGAAAAAAACTTAAATTAAATTGAAAAACAATGATGACCAAAGCAAAGAAGAAATAAACTGACATTACCACGAAGCAACTCTTGAAGGATTCTGTATCACCATTATTTTCACTGAGTATGCATTCCCTCTTTTCTTCATTATTTTGCATTGCTTCATACAGCAAACTATTTTATGGCAATACACATCTCAAAAAATGAAAAATTTCTGAATGCTTGCTGTAGGACCAGATATGTATTCAGCAGATTCGCAAAAAAGCCTTTTTTTGCATGCAGTCTTGAATAATGGTTTCATTTTGCAAAGAAGTAGTGGAAACATCAAACCTGTTTGGAAAAGTATTCTAAATGGAAAAACTGTATGGTGTAAACTTACTAAAGCTCTCAGGAATGAAACACCGAATTGAAATGCTGCCGACGATGTGACTGCGTTCAATGAAAGCAGCAATGAGCAGAGTACGACACAAATCTTTCAAGATGGGCAATGAGCAATATGATATGTCGTTCTTGTCACAGTGGAAAGCTGTGACCCTGGTGAGTAACCGGCGTCAGCTACAATTACTGAACTACACGAAGTGAAATCTGTATTCACCTTTATCGTGGTAGCAAATCAGAATGTCATCGGTAGAAGCAGGCGGGCCCAGCTCGCTCTCAGCACTGATGGCTTGTACTTGACAGCGGACCACCACAGATTTGCTTTTGAGACTCTTGTCACAGTGAGCCGAGATGACGATGTCCGTCGTTGGCACCATTACCAAATCAGTCATAGCTTTGCCCATTTTACTGAAGCACTGGACAGCATACGTCATACCATCCTTTGGACTGTTCAGTCTGAATTCAAACACAACATTTTCCATCAGTTGCACATACGAACACTTTTGTTTTTGGTAAAACGTAATCAATTTTGTCAGTACAATTTTGGTGAATAACTTTAACCCTTTGAGTGCTCTAAATTTTCCCACCAAAATTTTAGTGCAAAATTTTACCAATTTTTATTAATTTTTCTGTAATGTTTTTGATAATTTTTGACCAAATAGACATCACATTTCATCAGCTACAGTGTTTTATCAAAATTTTGGCAAAAATCTGAAAAAAAATTGACTGGAGTATATTTTTTATGGGCGACAAAAATTGACTTTGGCGTTCAAAGGGTTAAAGGGTCAGAGGTATCATCTTTTGACATCATTGTCAATTTGGTTACTTTTGATACATTGAACTCTTTCACACCCCCCCCCTACTTCCTGGTATAGACGTCCAACTTTGTCATAGAAAGCAATGGAATTGGGAAAAACCATTGAGGTGAAAGGGTTAAAATTCAATTGGGCTTCTGCTGACTGCTCAAGGAACAGAGAAACCTACAGTCTCTGTCTGCTCTGTCTCCACATACATGACATGTCATACATCTTACAGATATACCCTTTCTTATCTGCCAAAGTCTAACGGTAATTGAATGATTTATATGTCATTCCTGTTGGATACGCTCAAAGGGAAATCCGACCAGCTTATGGTTAAAACCAAAAAGATTAAATTCATGTAAAAAGCAACATGTGCATGAAATGCAGTGAAAATACCAACCACTATCAAAATAAGACGACTGTCTCCTTCACAATGGTTTGCATTGAACTATTGGCAAAATGGGAACAAGACACATCTAAATTGAGGAGTTGCCAACACTGTCAGGCGAAACTATTGTCTAGGGGTAAACATCATCAGATATGCACAAACAACCCTTGCAAATGATACATTCCGAGCAGGATATGTGTGGATGCGTCTTGTTTTGATTTGACTACTTGTGAACTCCTTCCAGACAATGTTTCAACTTTCACATGAGTTGATTTCTTTGTTATTGACTGATATTACTGCCGATATGATAATCTCATCTGACAGTACGGTCAACTACTAAATCTAGACAGTAGGACTTGTTGCAGTACTGCCAACAGTTCTACGCAACTCACTGTAAAGAAAATCAACTTGCACAATATGATTACTAATGAGATATCAAGAACTGATAGAAATGTATGAGTGTAGGGCAAATCATTTCTGTGTTATGCTTACCGTTTCGGTGGTTGCCACTGTAATTCAATGGAAGAGTGTGTTGTCCGAGTCTTCACCACATCCATCGGTTCACTAGGGGCTAATGAAGAGAAAGTGAACATTTAAGCATCAGAGTTGATTTTTATGTACCTACAGCTCTTCATGACTGATGAGTTTCAATGACTCTGTACATATACAGCAAAGCTTGGCATAAAGAGCTAATTATTACTGAGCAATTTTTTGTCATTTTGCATACCTAATCTGATCATCAAATGTGAATCAGATTTTAATTTTGTATATTTGATCGCCTCCCTATCTGATCTGTCCCTGAGACAAATTCCATCTTTCAAAACTGAGAACATTTTGTTGCCCGCAGTACAGCACTAGAATCGAGTCTACAGTCAGTGTTACTGAATTGTGTGTATCTGCCGCCCCAATCTATGCTGAAGATATCTAAATTGAACATATGAAAAGAAATCGCTGTGCCAATCTATGCTGAAGATATCGGAATTGAACATTTGAAAACAAATTGCCGTGCCTATCTATGCTGAAGATATCTGAATTGAACATTTGAAAACAAACTGCCGTGCCTATATATGCTGAAGATATCTGAATTGAACATTTGAAAACAAATTGTGGTGCCTATCTATGCTGAAGATATCTAAATTGAACATTTGAAAACAAACTGTCATGCCTACATGTATCTATGCTGAAAATATCTGAATTGAACATTTGAAAACAAATTGTGGTGCCTATCTATGCTGAAAATATCTGAATTGAACAATTGAAAACAAAACTGGCATTGACAAGAGCAATAACCTGCCACTGCAGGGGCAAGGTGTCAAATAGTTCACATAATATCTGTTTCAGCATATACTGAGAAAGAACACAGTATTACAATAATTTTATCTGTAAGCTTTGTGGTCTACTTGTCAAGAGATAGACAGAATACATTTCCAGACAATAAGGAATGGAAATCATGTTGTTACTACACAACAGCAACATACAAAAAATCTGACTCAGAGTACTGAAAATGGAACAATATTTTGCCATAATATTATGACTATTAATGTCTGTTTGACACACGCTGAGTCAGTTGTTGAACACATGCAAATCAAAGACAGACAGACAATATTTCCTGATATTCTATCTGCACATAAAACAAAATGTGCTGGTTTTCAATCGCTACTGGAGACACGCAGATTTCACACCGACATAAATATTTAAAAATTACAGTCAGCTGAACTTTCACATCTTCTTTTCTTTCTTATACCAAACCAGATGAAAAGTTGACCTTTTCTGTTTGTATCTTCTGAGAATGATCTCCAAAGATATTTTGCCCAAGAGAATTATCTAGGGATTTCAACATGACATATACATATGATATTAAAAGTATGTTCAAAATTACACTGAAATCTTGCTAATATCCAGGGGAATCCAATATGATACCTACCCAGATGTTTTTTGTAAGGGCAAACCTGGAAATATTGCTGAATGTAATTTGACAACAAATATCTATATCTGATACTGCAAATCTTACCTCCGGCCTTTGTGGTTTTGTACATGGGCGTAGAATCTTTGCCGCATGGATCATCTATCATGGCACGACTGCAAGCCTTGACGGTGATTTCATACGTTTCATATCCACATAGGTTCTCCAGCGTTGCCTTAGCACTGGTGCTGTTCATAAATTTCATACCGCAGTCCGTGTTGTTCAACGGCCTCACTCCCACTGTATAGTAACCGATCACAACGTCGGAGTCGTTTTGCATTCTCCACGTCAAGCTCAAATTTGACGAGGTAATTTCGGGTACTTCCAATGCCTCAGGTCGTCCTCTTGGCGCTGAAACACATATCACAGACTCCATATCAACACAAAGCGAGCATGTCTAAGTTGTGTCAGGGCCAGCGTAGACCTTTGCTTTGACATCCTTTTGTTTTAATTATTTTCTAACTTGGAAAATATAACATACAGACCCATCTAATGCTACAATACTTACAAGCTAACTAGTCCCATACAAGGAATATGTATTATTATAATGAATGAAAAGATTTCAGATGTTATGATACCATACAACATACATTATTAATAGCTGAGATAGTTTAATGTCAGAATGCAGAATCTCAGACTTGGTGAAGGCAACTCAGCTACTGAAAGACATGGATTACAGTAAGAAACCATTATCGAACTGGCTGAGTGTTATCGTCTAGGGTGCTACAACACGATGTACAACAATAGGTGTGAAAAATATACATGCATGCATGCATGTACACTTACGTACATATCAGATAAGGATGGGGATGAATAGCTGTGAACTCAAATTTTTTTAACTAGTCTGAGGATTTTCTCAAAATTATAAGAACAATGTGAATATATGCACTGTATACGAGTGAAGAAAATTCAGCTACATTCCAACTGACCTCCGATGCTTGTTCGCTGCAAAACATATTCAGAGGCCGGTCCCCCTCCAACAGCAGTGCGTGCTGACACTGAGACAGCATACTCTGAGTTTGGTAACAGGCCGCCGATATCAAAGGACAACCATTCTCTACTTGACTTCAAAGAGTGGGGATCGCTGACGTTGAATGTTACCGTGGTGATGTCTCGACCTGTTGATTTGACATAACGGACGAGAAGATAGTTAATTAAAGTGCTAAGTTACATGAACCAAAATCCCTCCGTCGATGAAGGGACTATGCATGAACTGTACATGTATGTTACTGTACATCAAGTCTTCAAATTGGTCTTGTTCTTTATCTCTGCTAGTTAGGACAGATTTTGCTCTGCTACATTCAAAATGCAGCAATTTCTTCTTGTTGGTGTCCAGCTAAATAAACATGACTGTGAAATGCATACGGTAAAACCTACATCTTTCACACATGAAATGTCGAATCTTTTGAACTAAATTGTATTGCACGGTAGTATAACAAGCCTTAGTCTTAGAGAAAGAGAAGTTTCAAGTTTTACCCCCACTTCCCACAGATTAGAAACTTTAAACCATTCTCTTGCATTATCAAGAAAAAAGTGGCTTCACTGAGTAAAGTCTGGGATTGGAGAAACAAATCAGCTAAAATTTACCGATATTGGACATTCAAAATGGCCACTACACCCAGAGCTACAGGGACGTTTTTTCCATTCTCACAAGAAATAATAAAGTGACACCACCGTTTCCTCCACTGCCTTCAAAATGAGTCTACATGAGTAGCAGACTAGAAAACCTGTGAAAATTTGAGTGTCACCAAAATTGTCCCCAACATTCATTCTATCTTGTAAACATAGGTTCTAATGGTATAAAACCTTTGAACTTTTTACAAACATACAAAGACAAACAAATATGAAATTCCACTTGTTTCCACGCACCCACTCAAAGGTAAATGTATCTTGTTGTGAACATATACGTTTGTATCATTCCCTCTCAGGCACAAGTGACTTTATATACACAAACAACATACACTTTTCTCATTCAAAATGGTTTTGCAATCCACCAACCAACCAATTAATCAATCAATCGCCAAATCAATCTCAGAAGGAAATGTATCAAAATTGACTGAAACGATAAAATCCTCATTTTTTCATCTCTGATTTCACTCTAAATGCTTGGATTTTCATAATTCCATACCTTGACAGTCAATGCGCTTCCTTGAGCTGTCTCCATTCACATTCGGTTGATAGGCACAAACGGAGAAGTTGTAGGAGCGGATGAGACCATTCCTGTCTCCAAGACACGGAGGCTTCCATCTTGCTCTGAGACTGGATGGAACGTTAGGGATAGCCTCCAGTGACAAGTTACCTGGTGCACCAGTTGGAACTATGATTTCATCAAAAAACCAAAGCAATGATATAAAATTTATGTTGTATCTTCCTTACACAATATCATTTTTCTCTTTACAGTAGAGCAATGCCACCTAGGGAATATGTTATTGCTATTTTTCAAATTAATTTGCCGTAAATTTTGTCATGCGTCTACTGGGCTTGTGATAGATGACAGTAATTATACAAACAGACAGAGAGACAACATCCATTCCCTACAACTTTTGACAAACTGAAAGTATCAATGCAGGTAGAGAAATTCGTAGAATTACGTAGAAATATGTACGTACGACAGGCAAAGAATTAAAATATCGCCTACCTCCTTCTAATGTGTACTCAGTAATAGTTTCTGAAAAGCCACCGTATCCAACGGTGTTTTGTGCTTGAACTCTAAACTCATACTGGACGTATGCCTCTAGGTTCTTGGCAATGTGGCGGTTGACAGAAGCATTAAAGTCGAGCCTACTACTGCAGTGAAAAAGAGTGAGATAAAAAACTTTAATTACATGTAACCATGGCAAACAAAGGTCTTCACAATTTTGTATCATTTTCACTTTCACTCTGTGTAAGTTTGATGAGGCCTATTTGTACATTTGGAAATCATACACAGCTGTGGGTTGTTATCTTTGTATCGTATATGTAAAACATATATTTAATGTGCATCAATGTTTGGCGATGGCATACAATGATGTTCTCTTACATTGAACAGAAACCAATTACTGGAAATCTTTTAATACCGTCACAAGGTTTTATTGAGGTTTAAAAGGATGGTGGGCGCTATACACCAGGACATTGGGCCCAAAGTGTAAACAAAACGTAAAAAACACTGTACGAAAAAACCAACCGTATTTTAACCAGAAAATTGGGAGTAAAAAAGAATTTATGACTGTTTCACAATAAAATATTAATTGCTTCCTTTCTGGTGGTTTCAATTATGTTTTCATTACAACTTCCCCATTTTAATGGTGAAATCAGCTTGGTTTTCCCTATTAATCACACTACCGCAATTTCAAACTTGCTTTACTGCTTACAAAATATCATTAGTCATGTGTGAATAGTTTAACATTAGACAAAGCCTTTTGCTGCAGTGGTCTAAGATCACATAGTCCTGACTGTTTATTTTGCTTGCTAATTTTGATGAAGGTGACCTGATTGACAAAATACACTTATCTAGTTCTTGATGTATGACAGTATCTGCATGAAAATGACAATTTTTTTATTTTTCTAAATACAATCCAAAGCACTATGTCAAACAACAAAAACCCAAAACATCCTACAAAGATTTTTGATTGGAAGAGGACAACAGAAAAATACAGTTTTCTTCATAACAGTAAAATTTTATCCTTGTGAATCAATATTTATCGTAGAAACCCTTTTAATTAGACCACACTATTAATTCGACCACCCTAGTTTTTTTTCTAAAAACTTAATTTTATTTTATCCTTATCAATTCGACCATCGATGGAAATTTGGACTTTCTCAATCTCTAGTAATTCATCGAACAAGTCATGACAAGCCATTTTGAACATTTAATCTGATAACATACACAGAACAATACAATGTACAGAATGTCCAAGTCGGGACTTCAGGAAAGTCACCTTTATATGTTTCAATCATCCAAGATGGTAAGCATATTACTTATGAACTGTCAAAAAGGTTGAAATCCCTAATAATTTGAAGTTATTTCGGCTTTGTTAATTTTCTAATAATTCAACTATTTAAAATTGGCCCTTTTTATTTTCTAATAATTCAACTATTCAAAATTGTAATTATTTTATTCTCGTCAAATTGAAAAGGGTTTTACGGTAACTAAAATTTCATCTGTCTTTATTAATTCTTGATAAGAATACTTTCATAAGAAACATAGTCTAACTCTTCTAAAGGAAGGGTGTTAGTGTTGTCATGTATGCTGAACAGTATAAAAAACTATGGAAACTATGAAGAAATACATACATTGGTCTATCACTTCCGGTGTTCCCATCACTTGCACTGTAAAAAAGAATGTAATTTGTGATGATTCCGTTCGGATTGGTCGGTGGAGTCCAGCTAACGGAGATGCTGTCATCCGACATTGCTTTTACTTCTCTTATCTTTGGTGCCCCTGGCGCTGCGGAAGAGGTAATAGAAAGGTATGACATTGTGTGTGTATACATTGTGTATGGCAAAACATTTCAACAAGAAGTGGAAAACATGGATAAAGGCTGAGCTTTCATAGCAATCTATAAAATGTAATCCACACAAATTTTTTTCATATTTTTTGCAAAATTTTGATTTTTCATAAACTGTAGCCAATGAAAAGTGATGTCCATCTTGTCTAAAATTGTCAAAAAATACAGAGAAATTCATAAAAGTTGGTAAAATTTTACACTAAAATTTTGGTGGGAAAATTTACAGCTTTCAAAGGGTTAATATGAAGAAATAGGAGATTAAACAGAAAGAAGGAGAAAATTTCAGGAAAATGTTTTATCACCTGGCATTGGTATACAGATATGAAAATAGCGAAAAAACAAAAAAGAATAAAAGAAATGAATGACAAAGTCCTTGCATCCCAGATGGTAACATCTCATTCAGTTAGGTTTAGGGACAAATACTGATGGTTTGGGAATGCCATGAATATTTCTAATGTTTTCTATTCTGACTGAACTGATATCCCACGGGGCATTCTGGTCAAATGAAACAGCAATTTTGACAGTATCAACGAGCTTTAACAACTCATAACATTATCTGAGCTGACTGGTTTGAAATTCACGTCTCTGCAAGTTGAGAATGGAAAATGTTTGACACTGATAAACCTTCATTTTTCATCATATATTTGATTGTCAAAAACATTACTTTCTTTTGTGGCAATATTACTGTGTATACATATATGTACATGTATGTGAATGGGGCATTCATCTGAACATTTTACGAGGTGCAGGTACTTATATAATCCTCACCAGAGGTTTTGTCCACAATGCGAATTTGAGTCACTGGTGAATCTCCAACACTGTTGTACATGACCACACTCACTGTGTAGGATCTGAATACACTCAGGTCTGTTGAGAAAAACATATTTTACAGTAAGTTCCATGACAGAGTAAATTTGTGGATTAATTGTGAGGAAAGGCAGTTGTTTGACTGTGTAAACCTCACAAAAGTACGATAGCAGCCTTCCTGTGTGATTGGGAAACCTAAATTTTCACAAATGACCTTGTAAAATTCCTGTTATATTATATGCTACACGAAGCCTAGCTGCTGATGCAGTCTTTGTTGCCAATGCAATCTCAATGATAGGTTGCTCATGAGTTTCTTGTACATGTATCTCACAGGTTGTCTTTCAGCTTGATGAAGGCAAAATTTGCCCCTAAAGGACAGATATTTTGGGCTCAATCTTAATTTTTTGAAAATCAATTTTTCCCATAGAGTTAACACGGGGAGGGCAGCCATTTTGAATTTCAAATATCAGTAAATGTTAAGTAAACTCACGGTAACTTCTGATTTTGCTTTGATCAGAGGATAGTTGACAGTTTCATTACGGAAAGTATGAGAAAAGCTTAAATCGTTCAATTTTGAGGAGCATACACTCTCAGTTTGTACACCGTACTCATAATTCCATACATGACATCGAGTTGCTCATGAAAATTGCACTGGCCACATGTAGATAAATGTTCATCTACACCTTACATGATGTAATAATTCTTTGGAAATGATTAAGTTAAATACATGTATGAGTACCAGGACAATTTATTTCTCTGAAAGATATCAAATTGTTTATATTTACCAGATCACAGAAAGCTGACAGAGCAATAGTGACATAATCACACTTTAACCTGGCTTTAAGACTTAACCTGTTCACCCCTAATTCCAAGTAAAAAGGTCCACAATCACCATCGCTAACAATGGGTTTGGGCTAAACCATGGTGGTGAAAGGGTTCAAGTTTGGACTTGTAGCCAATGTAAGCAGTGTAGAATGAATTCCTTGCCACTGATATGTGTTTTGTAGATTTTAATTAACACAGAACTAATGTTATTGCTGGGTGTCAATGACATCTAAGGACATGGCAGATGTTTAGAAAAACAACAATTGAGTCCATCCCAATGCATTGGAATCAGCAGAATCTTCATCCTATTTTCAATATCCAAAATGCACACAGCATCATTTGAAACAACATCATGCACTTAAAGGGACATAGACTACATTACGGCATATAGACTTCATATAGAATATACAACAACATTGCATACATTATGAAATATATACAGACATACAAAGTCATTTAAACCTTGATATGAAAGACAAATCAAACAGCATTTTTATCATTCTTAAACTTTTATTTTAGAAAGTGTGCTTGGTCCTCAAGTGTTGCCATAGGAAGATCTACTTTCCAAACTAAATAATATTTTGGGTGCAATCACTTTCTTGAAATCCTGGTATGTAGCGTCTGTCATTCCTAGTTGGTCTGGGCATTTTATTTCTGTGGAAACCAAAAATCTTCAGGAAGACAATGATAGCACTCCAACACAAGTGCTGTAATTTTAGAATACAGAATTTCTCTACCCCAAAGACTCAGAAGCAATCGATACAATGACTTTGAACTTTCTGCAGTGGACAGACATACGCACGACAGACATGATTCACTGACCCAGCATCATTTCACACACGTAGCAAATGGGATCTACATTATGAAAACTGGAAACCTGTAGCTTTAACATCTGACAGCCTCTTTGTTGGGGCATGGTTTTATTCTACTTCATGTAGCAACAGCTGCAACAATTATATTGTGCTTGCTCTGTTTCAGATCAATACCATTTGTACACACGCAGTATGTGGTATATACAGGGTCGTAAAATTTTTATCGTCTTCTATAACTGGGCATTTATCTTTTTTTTTTCAGTGAGTTATCAAGTTTTACCAGCCAACCGTAATCAATGATAACTGAATGCTACATTTAATCGAGCAAGTATTGTCAACAGTAGACTGATCCTACCTGTGATGGTGTACATAGTTTGGTTTCCATCTTGTATGTCGATCATTTTTTGCTTTGAAGGAGATCCTTCTTCAAGCCACGCAACTCTAAAACCTAGAATTATTCCATTCCTTTCCCTCTTTTCAGGTAGCTGTGATTTCAAACCCAAACAAAACAAAACATTTGTTACTTATCCAGAGGACAAAAGAGCCACGGAAAATCCAACAATCTTGTATTAACCCTTTGAGTGCTGTAATAGTTTCACACCAAAATTTTAGTGCAACATTTGTCACCAATTTTTATGAATTTTTCTGTAATTTTTTGATAATTTTGGACCAAGTGTACATCACATTTCATTGGCTACTGTTTGTTATCAAAATTTTGACAAAAATCTGAAAAAATTGACTGGAGTATATTTTCTAAAGGTGACAAAAATTGACTTGGCACTCAAAGGGTTAAATGCCAACGTTTCACAACATTATCAATAATTCCCATCACAATACATTACATACCTCAGAGGATCATTACCAGTATGGATTGATTCAATGCTACCAAAATCAAATCAAAATGGCGGACAACTAACATCGATCCCGATCTTCATCCGACATTTGTTGTCGGCGGGATCGTTGCAACCTTCCGACGTTCTTAAAACATAATGATCATTCTTGTTTTTCATGGTGTTAAATGTTGATGAAATATGACTATAATCCCCAAGGTTTGCTTTGTACCGTGTCTAAAGGGTGTAGTGCACTACCAGTGTGCAGTAACATTACGTCAATGAGCATTGCTTCAGCTTCATTCTTTATATGAAACTCTAGTCTCTAATTTTTCGACCATCCATCAAGAGGCGATATTTTTTGGAACTCTATCAATTCGACTTTTTTGATATCGTAATTATTTTTTCTGGTCGAATTGTTGGAGTGTTTACGGTATTTTGTGGAAGCGGTGCTGACCTACACCAACGCATCAAATGACCAAAATTTACGAGAAATATGCGTCTCTTTTTAGTGAACAGCACACTTGGCTTTACAATGTATGCAAGGCAAACAATATTCACAGAAGATGACTGTTTGGATCGTGTCTCATACATTATTGGAATATTGAGCACCGTTGGGAGCATACAGTTCTTATCCTTACAGGAGCATAATGTTTGGCAAAACGAACAGAGGTCCCATAAGCCCTCTATTCAAGACTGATACCTGTCTCATGACATTGAAAAGAAGATGGTTCCTGACCTGGTCTGGCACACTACCAAAGAGAGGAAAACACTACCAAATATGGGCATTGCTCCTACATATTTGTGGAGATGAAAGCATGTGTGTCGCTAGCATGCCTCCTCAACTCAAAAGTCATCTGAGTCAGTTATTATGGTAATTTCAGTACATCTCTATGTACTAGCACATTACCAGCAAAAGGTTCTGTCATCAGGGGGTTTCTTGCAATGCTCGGGTGCCAGTTTAGCCTTCCTTTTTGGAGGGACAGTGGTTTAGCCTAGCAGACACTTTGTTTATCACAGACATACCATGTATCAATGGATCATCAAGGGCTAAGCCATTATGATCAAGACATGTACATCAAGCTACAAATTACCATGGTCCTATGATAAATCGACAGTAGAGTCAAATTTCTTTTGACACTTACACAAGTCTGTGACAGTGTGCCACCAAAAAAACACCCTTTTCATAATTACTTCATCCACAATGGAGAGCTACTCTTTATATAATTGTCCTTTTTTCTACAAATTAATTATTTTTTTGCCTGTATTATTGATAACATGCTTAACTTTAGAGCAGTGTTGTGATGAATGAAACACAAACGTAAGACCACGGAAACACACTCTCAGAACCGTACATCTGTTGTCTCACAATGCCCTGATTGATTTTCATATGTCTGAATGCAGTAAGATGAATGTACTGGCTGATTTTAATTATCTGAATCGCAGGACTGACACAGACAGAATACTTACCGTCCATGAGATAGTCACATCCCTCGATGTCACATTCTTGATTATCTCTTGATTTATGAAAAGCCGCACTCCCTCATCGGGTTCTACACAACGATTAGAATTCACCAGGGAAAGCACAACAGAAGCAGAAAAAAAACCCACATGTGAACAAATAAGGTACATCCATTCTCGTGGCTTGTACTCATCTTTTATTGTATGGCTACCCAATCATTTCATGATCGCTACAGCTATGTGCAATCGGCAGATTAAAAAAATTTTGTAACTGTCAAAAAAACCAACACACACGGTGTGAATCAAAGCAAAATGTCAGGTAGCCATAGTAACTGTGCATGGGAAATCTGTTAGACGTGGCCTGAACATTATAATCAAATCACTTTATGATAATTACGTTTCAAAAAAAGGAACTGTTTTCTGCATGTATTTTTTTAGCTGCAGCAGATTTTAACTTGGCTATATTGGTTTAATTACGGACAAGGAGTCTGTGGTTCAATTTTATGAAAGGAAAGTATCTGCCTTTGCTCAACATGGTGTGAATAATTCTAGGTTTTCAGCCATTTGATAAGCCATTTGATGGTAAGCCGTACGTAAACAGTGGATGAAGTATTAAGCTACATGTATGTATGGACAGGCAGTGATATCATATAAAGCGCAGACCACGTCAAACAAAGCTAGTGGCAGACAGAGTAAGGGCAGTTCAACTGCACACTTTGTCGTATACCTTTAGGTTTTGTCGTCCCCGTCGAAATTTCTGACCAAGCGCTCCAATGTCCGTCAGTACCCGTCGGTTTGCAAGATACCCGGAAATCATATGTGGTAAAAGGCTCAAGCCCTCTTACGCGATAGTGTTCCGTTCTATCAATATGAGGTTGCTACACATGCAGAAATGAACGGGAAACAAATTGTGAAAAGAAAACAAAATAAATAAAAGGGTCTAGGGGAGTCGAGCAAAGAGCTGGCTAAATATATCAGTACCTGACTCCACAGTGTATCCACTGGCCACGGCCCATGAGCTCCAATGTTTTCCATGGCCAGCAGCTGGCGTGGCAGCGATTCGCACAAGATAGCGAGTGAAGGGATGCAAACCCTGGATAAGTGAGGCGACCTGATTTTTGGCAGTGAGGATTTCCTGTTTGGCCAGCACAGCAGAGCATGTGTGAAAAAGAATGAGACATAAAAAAAGATAGAAATTGTGGAAAGAGGGTAAAAACAAACGGAGTGAGACAAAGTTAGCAATCTTTGATTAGTTTTTGTTGGTGAGGATACAGGGAAAGTATGGAGCAAGAGCTGATAGAGAGATAAACTTTATTCCTGCAGATGCTTCATATTTTTTCAAGAAAAGAAACATTCATGACTTAATTTTTTTTGTTCTTTTGATATGATGAGTAGCTTTGGGTATATATCTCAACAAAAGTACATATTATTTTTCATAACGCCAGACAACATCACATTCTGTTACAACTCTGATTTTCAAAAAATAATTAATGAATAGAAATATAAGATGAGATAAAACAATCCTTGGCACAACTTTTTCATGTCTTTCCAAAAAAAAAATCTTACACGGAGAAATCTTTAAAAGTGAAAAAAACTAGTTCTGTTGATCAAGAATTCAACAATTTTCTTTATAACTGTTGTGTCATATTTTTCATGAAGGCAGGAAGATAACTCAATATATAAAATCTGTTCCGTGTTGATAAAAATCACTTCCATGAAAAGGAAAATCAACAAAATTTCTGAATCAATGTACTGAAATGGAATGACAAATAAGAACCAATACTTTCAGTGACTCCTGCTACACTGGTTAATTTATGTTCTTTCCTATGCACTTCGACACACCCTTTACAGTACTGGTTCCGACCCCCATCTCAGTTTTTTGGCTTACAATAGGTCTATTAAAACCATGTGATGGAATATGTAAGGGTTCTGCATATTATCAAGCTCCCATTTCTATATGCTTAAAATTACTGATTAAAACCTAGGAAATACAGTATCTATTAGATGCATGAAACAGGAACGAAATACATACAGTGAAGAAAGTAGGCCTCAGCTGTTACACAACTGTGACATTATCCAGATCAGTTTACTTTCAGAATTAGTATTTTTGCAATTTAGGAAAAGAAAATAGTCACAAGGAAAGGAAGTATGAAGTGAAGTTGTGTTAATGTGTTTATGTACAGATGCTTATAGTTAATCTCTGGGTGGTTATCCCTTGCCATAATTGTATAGGTTTTACTATAAAAAGAAGGTATTTTTGGTGACTGAATGAGGGGGGGGGGGGGGGGGGGGGGGGGGGGGGGGGGGGGGGGGGGGGGGGGGGGGGGGGGGGAATAGGAAAAATTCCAAATTTGATAGGTGATTTGAAACGTGCTTTTAAATGGTATAGAGCAGTTGGGCATAGTTCAAGAACAGCTTTTTCCAATTACATGTCTGTGCATGTGTCTCGGGGCTGAAGCAGATTGGAAAGCTACATTGTAGTGTGTATGGTTTGACCGTTGTGGCTGACTTTGCTACTGTATTAGCTACAGATTGCCTACAGCCTTGGCAATATTACTCGCTGGAAATGAAAACCAAAAAAGTTTGGGAAAATATGCTTTGACCTTAGGCTGTTGTTGAAGCCGAATCATGGCTCGTCAAAAGACGGTAACTCACAAATTTCCAGAAAATTATCAGAACCAAACATTAAATTGTGTCGATCCAAAGAGTACATGGTACTATTGCCCGTAGATCCTAAAAAAAACTAAAATAATTTGAGAAAACAAAATGGGCCATAAGGGCCAAAAAATTGCTTTATGAAAATCTTAATATTTTGGTTCCATTGCAGTTACAATGAAAGAACATCCGACTTTGAACAGCAAAGATGAAAAGTTTATACGCACTTGTATTTGATTTGATTAATTAATAAAATCGTTTTTAGTTAATTAGTAGTTGATTCAGTAATACTTAATTAAGTAATACTTTGGAAGAGAGATTGTTTGATAAAAAATGAAACCACAAAGCTCAAATTCTGAAAAAAACAAAACAATGATCATTGAAATTTCTCTGTGATGCAGTGTGTGTGTACAACGTAGATGATTAATGTATATGTGTCTGACTGTATGTTTATAGGTGTATCCATGTGTAAAGGTATGTGTCTTATTCTCTTTTGATAGATTTCCTGGAGGTCAAAAGTTGACAGAGCAAGATCAAGCTTGAAACCTTCATATGGCATAGAATTGTTTCATATGGCATCGTGGTGTTTCATGTGGCATAGAATCGTTTCATGTGGCATCGTATATTATTTCATGTGGCATCGTATTTCATGTGGCATCGTATTGTTTTATGTGGCATCGTACTGTTTTACAAGGCACTGTATTATTCTGAATAGCAATGTAGCAGTGTTTTATTTCTTGTTACATTCTACTGTACCGTATGGCAGTGCTATATGTCATGTGGCAATGAATTGTTTCATGTGGCGAGGTATTATTTCATGCGGCATCGTAATGTTCCATGTGGCAGTGCAGTATTTCATGTGGCAAGGTATTGTGTTATTATGTGGCGATGAAGTTTCTTTTGGGAGAATATTATTTCATGCGACAGCGTATAATTTCATGTGGCAATGTATTCTTGCAAAAAAAGTCCACTTCAAATGATGATGGGGCTGTAACAAATTCAGGCAAAAGACTTAAGGCAGAGGAGAAGCAATTTTCATCGTTTTGCGATTGCAAATTTTTGAATTCACCTGCTCTGAGAAATGTGAAAGCATTTCTGTTAACACAAAATATGCTGATAGTGACAGGCCAATCATGAAGCAAAGAAAGTTTGTACACTGCAAAGACACGGCAAAATTTGAAGGTACATTTTTGCACATTACAAAAGCATCATTTGCATTTGGAACAGACATTGGAAAACATTGCGGACAATACTTTGATGGAGTCAGGTTTAAACACGGGAACTTGGGACATGCTGTTAGAAATAAAACTGCATGCAATAATACATACAATACAATGTAATATTCATATATATTCATCAAAACATCATGCAATATGCATATCAACATAAACAGACCAATGTTTCAGTTCACCAAAATGTCATGCAATTAACTTATAAATGGAAAATAAATAATCTAACACATGCAAAGGTGTTGATGTGGACATACATGCATACATTATGTACATATAACTGTGTTGTAAATAAAGTATAATGCTTGTTAGAAGTTGAACTGATCAACTGTATCATTCTGATCAAGCAAAATCCATTCTTAGCAGATATATTTATCATTCCTCATCAGATGGGATAAAGTGTTTGAACCAATTTTTATGAAGATTTTCAAAGTTCAGCATTTCTTTGTTTTCATCATGCATACTTTCCCTATTCCTGAATTTAAGTTTCACCAAAATAAAAACTTTTACAGTAAATGAAACCAGATTTCCTCTTGAAAATGATAAAAACAGACTGTAAGCTAGAAAATACATCATTCACTCCAAGGAAAACTACAGTATGTACATCAAAACAACTACATCCCTTTGTGAGTACGATGCCACACGGTAACTGACTTCTGAAGAGTAGGACATGTTTTGTATGAACTGCAAAAAATCACACTTTCAAATTTTGAAACGTTGTGTTTTCCTGCAGTTAGCCATGTGAAGATTGTCTGAGTAAATTTGTATCTTTCCCGAAGCTGATATTTATTGTCAAGACAAGACATTATTTAAAGGAACTTCACTTTCAGATTTCTTCAGTGAGCGACCACTTTCGTCAAGATATTTTTATGGATGTACTTGTAAAACAGCAATATCGCCAAGCAACAGTGGTCCACAAGGGGGAGAAAACACCTTCCTTGGTAAAAACACCTTCCTTTGCCCTTTGCTGATTTTATAACGTCACCCAGAAAAAACCTGTTGTTCAAGCCTAGGCATTAAGTAACCATGGTTACCACTGCTTACATCCGTATACACACATCACATGCACACAATGTGATCCTGATTCAACTTTTCAAGCTATAAATGCTATACTAATTATAATCAGTATGCCCACGGAGTAGGCTGACCAGTGATAATACCCTTCTTTTGATATTTTACATATGTGCTTCATTGTACTGATGACATCATCTTACACAGTCAATACATCAAACCAACTCTTTTTCTCAAGCTTGTCGTAGAAAGTCTAGCACCAGCGAGAAGCATTCACAGCTAGTTCAATGCAGTTGCAAATTATGTGTTTTCCAACACTTTGGACCCCTTATTCCTGTCTATAGGTAAACCCATCCAGCAGTGGGGATATGCTACAGTCTAGTTGAATCAACGTCAAGCACATTGTCTGTTTGTGATCAGATATTTATTAAGTTATTATTTTTCTCAAAATAAAAACTATGTTGATATTTTTTGCCAAATACAATGGCCTTATGTCATGGCATGGATGTGGTTAATATCAAATCCTACCATTCTTCACCGGATTAGTTTCTCTACAATGTACGGATGCCACGCCTATACAACAAGCGGGTTAAATCGGCAAACACAAGAACACCTTCATTCAATGAACTACAATGGCACAACCCACAAACCATGCGAGTGCACTGTCATTTGAAAGTATCCCTGTCCACAACTGAACAAACGGGTGTTGCTCGTGGCCGTGATAGACAAAATATCTGATGAAGGAGATAGCATGTCTTTGAAAGCTCATCTTATACATGTACTACTACCAAGCTGATTTTATGGTACTACAACTCTCTCAGATTTTCTTACAAGCCGTGTAGATATACGTAAATCTTTGGGTGGGAACTTCAATGACAGTACAATTTACCAATATTGGCAACAGACGTGAGTCATCTGCTATAGCTCTACGCAACACATCAAACAGAGAGGCAGAACTAGAATGGGATACCTCGGTCCAGTCAGTCTCCCACTGACTGGAGTATTGAACCTTATACTGCAGCCGGAAGTAGGCAGAATACCAATCATGAGGCTGTTGCCATGACACCAAAACAGACTTGGCCCCCAACGCTCGTACAAGCACATTTTCCGGTGGATAGGGTATGGCTACAGACAGGACAAAACAGACCAACAAATGTTATTCGCATGAAGTAATGTTTGAAATAAGCCAGTACCTGCGACCACTCTCCCAGCTCCCACTGACTCTGGTATTGTACCTTGTACTGGAGGAAGAAGATATCGGCATACCAATCTGATGGTGGGTCCCATTGGACTTGTACAGACTTGGCAGTTTTAACGACAACTCGCACATTTTCTGGAGGGTATGGAATTGCTGTTGACAGAAAGTTAGCAAAAATTTAAATTTCAAAATCCAAGATCTGTTTTTTTTGTACAGCTTTCTCCTTTGCCATTTTAAATACATTAATGTATTAAAGTAGTTTATGATACATACATATACATGTACTCTGTACAAGTATTTCAGATCACAAAAATGGCAATGTTCAATCAATCTGAAGTCAAATTGAAGTCCCAATATTTGATGGGGGAATTATGTTGTACTTCCATTGCTGTTCTCATAACAAAATTTATCAATCTTGCAAATTTGTGATTATTTTGTCTCAGATGTATATTGCTGGTTGTGATCATACATTTGTTATTTATCAAACTTTACACAAGACATTTGCTGATGCTGAAAAAACATTTAAAAAATTGTATCTTCTTTCACAAGTTGGTGTGATTATTATGGTTGCTGAAAGTCAAATCTGTTGACCCTATGCTTTTTATAGTTTCAATCGCACCATCAGTGGTCACAAAGTGCCGAATTCACCATTCCTGTGAACATAAGTTCCAAACGTTTCATCAAAATTTTCTGACAAAACTGTCTTCACCCTGTGATCTGCAAATCTTGTCAACAAACCATCAGCAAGTGTTCTGGGGTAATATTGTCACATCCCTCTCTTTGGATATGTTGATATCAGACAATTACAGATTGGTAATGTCACATTAAAAATGTCATTTTGGAGAAAATCCTGAGACAATACTTCAGCAGAATGTGTCATGGGAACAGATACATGATCAATAAAATGTTTACAATTCTTTTCTGATCTACCAATTGTGGCAGCTCATTTAAACCTCTTAGAGTAAGAAAAATTTTCAACATCTTAGTTTTCAAAAATCGAAACTTTCATGTTTTTCCTCCACAGAGCTCATAGTCTGTCCCCTGCCCTGTTTGAGGAGAGTTTGAACAAAAGTTTAATTGTTTCACTTTTGAGGCACATGCTACCTTTAAAAATAATATAGCAGTGCAGAATATCATCAGCAGGTAGATTTCTGATTCAAAAATAGTAGATTTATGTCCAGTCATCATTCGCATCAATTTGACACCTCTGTATACTATCCGTTTTATTCTGTGTACAATAGTGTGTTTGACAAAATCCTGGCCATCTCATTCCTTAATGACACAAATATAAACAACTGCAGTATTTTCTCAGTAAAATTAATGAAGTCGATGCATAGAGGTGCCTGTTGTATAATGAGAGCAGTGTGGAGTTAGAGAGAAAACACAGTAGTCTGACTGTCAAATATATAACCTCACCAAAGTGGATGGGAAAATAGAAATCACATCACTTTTACCAAAATGTCAATAATAAGAAAAATTTGTTTTCTTTACAGATGGATGATGATGTTATAGTCAGACAAAAACTCCGATTTCAGTTTTTGATAACTCAGAAATTTTTCTTTCATACATAATTTGTAACCACGGTGACAAGATAATGTCATCCTTGAGACAACAATCGTAAATCAAGTCAAATTTCTCTCATCACCGAAGTAAGATTTTGCTACCTTGTAAAATGTATGCATGATAAAATTTTCATGACGCTGACAGCCACAGTTTGTAAATGACAAATGCATAACTTTTCTGTCTGAAGCAAAATGTAAGACAAGCTGGTTAAAGCGTATCAACAGCGGTGATTTTTGTCCACTTACTATCTGAATCAGGGTTAAAATGTTTGTCCTTCTCCGTTTGTCCGAGTGCATTGGTCGCAGTTACTCTCATAACATGCTCGGACCCTTGGTTGGCGTAAAAATCAAAGAAGCATGAATTGGGTCCTTTTTCAATGTCATCCGGACAGGCTTTCCAACTTGGCTCATAACTGTGAAGAAACACATGATCACAGACGATGACTTAGCCTCGATGCCTGTTTTGAGGAACTTCAAAAACATAACCTGTAAGCACATAGCTAATTAATTTCAACTCCATATTTTAAAATCAACTCTCGATAATCTCTGTGAAAAACTAAAAAAAAAATTAAAGCTGCAAGCAGTGTTGGTGGGGCCCAGGCAGTTAACATGATTAAAAGTGCTTACCTGAAGATACTGTGTGCAAAAGTTGAGCTTTAAATGGTGTTTTGGTTCTTGTAAGAATTTTGAATATCATCTCGTGGTTATCATAATATGGCCACCATATCACATGACATAGCCAAATGTGATTTGCACACTTGATAGCACTCAAACTAAGGATGGTGCGAGTAAAAGTTCAGTTAAAATGGTGCATTGGTTCTGATGAAGCAGATTTATGAAGAGTAAATTGTTTTTTTTTCGAAATCCAATACGGCAGCCAAGGTAATTTTTGGAAATCCAATATGGCCACCAAACCACATACCTGAGCCATATCAAACTTAAATGTACATACACTAAAGATGATACACCCAAAATGTCAGTTTAAATGGTTTGTTGCTTTTGGAGGAGAAGTTGTTTGAATATTATTTGCTGGTAATCGTAGGTTTTTCACAAAAAAACAATATGGCCGCCAAACAAAGTGACCAATTTACATGGCCTTCACAAACTTGATAGTACTCACAACAGTAATGACTTGAGTAAAATTTCAGTTATAATAGAGTCTTGGTCCTGGAGTTAAATATTTTTTTAAATAAAAATGGATTTTACAAAAAATCCAATATGGAAGCCAAACTACGTGACTGATCCAAATGCTTTTCGCAAACTTGACAGTACTCTTACTAGTGATAACATATGTACAGTCTCCATTCAAATAGTCTGTTGCTCCTGGAGTTTTAGATTTTTATAGATTTAATTGAAAATCCAAGATGGCAGCCAAATCACATGAGTTATCCAAATGCCTTTCACAAATTTGATATTACTCTTAACACTAGTGGTGACATGTAAAATTTGAATTCAAAGGGTTTCTTGGTTCTTGAATTTAAGATTTTTATAGATTAAATTGGATTTTTTTTAAAAATCCAATATGGCGGCCAAGGTCACGTGACCGCTAATGATTTTATTTGCAAATTTTAAAGAACAGAGGATGTGTATGCTACAGATGAAATTTCAAATTAACCAGACCCCTAAGTCACAAGGAAAAGCAACTTTTAGGTTTTCATAAAATCCAATATAGCCGCCAGGCCACGTGACTAATTAAAAATTCAAGGGTTAGGTGCACCACCTCTCATTGGCCCTGATCACTGTTCCAAGTTTGGGAAGTGTACATGCAGTGGTTTTCCAGATCTAGGCTGGCAAAAAATTGATGGAAGAAGATGAAGAAAAAGAAGAAGAAGAAGAAGGAGCAGAAGAACCCTAGCAAAACCATTTGGGGCCCAGCCTTCTAGGCTTGGGCCCCTAATTATAGATCCAATACTACTTCATACAGGTTGGACGATCAGTGAAGATGTCTTTAAAATGAACAACTGTTGAACATTTAATAGACTAAGTGGTATTTCTAAATATCAAAAGTCATGCGTGGAAATTAAATTTTGATGAAACTCACCTCTTGTTGCTGAGGTGCGGTGCTTATTCTATCTATCATAACACACACCTAGCTGTCATCTGAACGTAAATTACACTTTTTCAGCGCAATTAAAAAACAGTTCATAAATACATGTACTTACTACAGTCTCCAGGTAAATTCGTAGGTAGTGGGCAGATAACTGTCTATTGGCTCCCAAGTGCACCACATATCTCCCATGTTGTAGCAGACGCAGGTGAAATTCACAATGCCCGGTTTTGCTGCGGAGATACAGTAATCCAAATTCCATTACAAAGGATACCACTCTCGACGATGATAACCATCGCATAGTAACAATATTGGTGATACAGGAATGAAAGGAGGCAGCATTCTGTTCATGTAGCAAAACTATAAGTTTCTAGAATATCTTGTAAAATGTTTTCTTTTCCCTTTCTTTTAAATTTTGAAATACAGGGAGATGTAGCCTTGAAACTAAGTGCAGATGATTTTTTCAAAATCCCTGCACAGTTTAACCCTTTCACCACAGTGGTTTGTCCCGAACCCATTGTTATCAATGGTGAGTGTGGACCTGTTTACAGGGAATCGGGGGTGAACAGGTTAAGGCGTGCAGAATATTTTGCAGTGTGTACACACCAAAATCCCATGGCCAAATTGTGAAACAAGTGGCTTGGCAACCAATACTGTTGTAGCTGTGGTTTGTTACACAATACGATACCTGATTCAGCATCTCAAAAATCTACAGAGCTTGCGTGATGAAATTTGCAATCGCATGTATTTTATGACAAAAAATCATCATGAAAACACTCAATCAGTGGAGAGCACATAACATCCAAAAACCTCGGTACATGTACCAGCTGTTCTAGTAATTATTCATAAAATAGTCTCATATTGACTATAAACCTGAAAACATTATTTATATGACCCTCATAATAGATCTCTAAATAACATCAATAGAAGCAACATGCCTTTGCACTTTGAAAGCAATCAGGCAAGCAGTTTGAGAGAAAATGATGCACACTACAATCAGAAAATTGGCTCCAAACATTTAAATATTAAAATTTTGCCTTTATTAATTTTGTACATCTTTAAACTCTAAATAAGCTTATCTGTAAGAACGTGTTTGCCAGATATGAAAAGTATCAGATAGATATGACAAAAATTCATCTTTTGACAAGAAAGTTATCACAAATGTTTTGATAACATTCCCTGCACCAACGTCTGGTATTTGGAACAACCAATTACAGAAGTGGTTATTAACCCGTGGTGTGCTACCATGCCGTCACTCGTTCCAGAGTGTGAAATTTCAAAGTCAAATACCTGATGCTGACCAGTGTTTTAGGTTCATGAGACTTAAAATCACAGAGAAGTATTCTATATTTAGCCTTATTATTATTATTATTATTATTATTATTATTATTATTATTAATCTTTTTTTAAACTCGATAACTCCATAGGTAAAACACCTCTTTTTGTTTAGGTCGAATAGACAAAAGAAAATCATATTACACTTACGGCACAAGCATGAAAACACAAAAAACACAGAAGTACAAATATAAAAAAAAAACTACGAAAAGGCATCAGACAAGTAAGTATTATACAAAAAGTTGTTACAAGATTTCTTAAAACTAGTCAGTGACTCAGAGTCCCTCATTGATTTGGGGAGATTGTTATATTCATCCACACCTGCAACTGACAAGGTGTTCTGATAAAGAAGTGTACATGCTTTGGGAACTTTAAGGAGGTTCTGATTGGAAGAACGAAGTGGTCTGGAAGAGATATAATTCTTGAACATACTGGTTATTTAGTCAGGGGTTAGATTGTGAGTTGCTTTGTAAATTTGGGCCATACGGTTACAACAGAGTTTCAAGTTAATCGGCAGCCAATGAAGCTGCGTATACATTTGAAAAGTGGAAAGAGGCGGAACAATGTCAAGAATAAGTCTCATTGCACGTCTCTAAAATTCATCTAAATCTGAGAAATTTCACCGTACAAGCTCATGTCATAAATAAAAACACTGCAATGTAATTCCTAGACCAAATTTTTCACTTCCATATTGATCACATATCAAATTGCTGATTATTGGGAGTCACATATGAAAGGTTAAATTTGCATTTAAACTCCATTGACAATGGAAATTGTCACTCAACTGACTGTTGATACATCGTAAAGTGTCAGATTTGAGTTTTGCTTGTCCAAGGCAAGCACTCAATCAAACAATGACATGTCCACTCAACAGAGGCACTTAATACTTACTTCCGACTTGAAGATGAGTGATTGCCATGGCAATGTTTTCCTGCGCAGAGGCTCCAAGCACACAGGAGTAGTTGCCACTGTCTTGGATTGTTACGTTCTCAAGGGTCAGCTGTGTTGTGGTGTTGTTTACCACGGTTTGGACATCAGACGGAAGCATTGTGTCTGCCAAGTACCAGTGTACATCTCTAGCCGTGTAGCTCACGCTGGATTCATTCAACTTGTGTTTAATATCACAAAGGATTTTCAAATTTGACCCCTGTTCCACAACCAAAGTTCTAGGTGCTGTGGAGAGAACATATACTGGTTTAGCAAGGAAGCTCGTCATTGTTTTTCTTTACCAAGTGTTGTCTTAGTATCCATTACAGAATTGTCTATTGTATCCTCCTCCTAAATTTAAGAAGCTGAATGTAAAATATGGTGTAGTAGAAATCGCACTTCTTTTTTTTTATTGAGCAATATATATATATATATATATATATATATATATATATATATATATATATATATATATATATATATATATATATATATATATATATATATATATATATATATATATATATAATAACACACGATATTATTACTTTGTATTTGTAGTAGTTTGCGTTATTATTTATAAGCATAACACTCTGCTTTCCACATTGAACACTTTGATTTCTCATGAGGACATCTGTATACTTTGATTTATAGATACAGAGTAAATTACTTGATTCATTAGCTTTCTACTTTCATACATATTATTAATTTTTGGCTCACGTGTTTACACACGTGGACATATGTCGCAGCAATGTCTGTCTGTCTGTCTGTCTGTCTGTCTGTCTGTCTGTTGGTCCATTATCTCAAAAATGGCTTATCAGATCAGAATCAAATCTGGTACATATATTCAGTTTGCAAATGGCAAGAACTGATTAGTTTTTGGTGGGTGTGGCTTGCTTACTTTTTGCTCATTTGCATAATTAATGATTTTAGAAAAAACGGCTATACATTGAGAACGACTGCACACAATTTGATGAGATTTGCTACAAATGTTGATCACATCAAGATATATCAGCTGTGCAAGTTATTAAGGGGTGACGTGAAAGATAATTACTAATTTGCATATTTAATGAAATCTACTAATTAGGCATATATATCTGAATTTACTCGATCAAAATTGACGAAACTTGGTATGCATATTGAGGATACTATGATTTAACATTACTGAAGGTCATAAGCATTTTTACTTCATCCAAATCCTAATTTGCTATTTAATGACCTTTTGAAATTAAGGATATATATTTGAATTTACATGACCAAAATTGATGAAACTTGCTATGTACATTAAAGATACTATGATAGAACATTATTAAATGTCATTAAGCATTTTTACTTCAGCCAATTCCTAATTTGCATATTTTATGAACTTTCCTAATTAGGGGTATTTATCTGAATTGACGAGACTACAGTCGACGAAACTGGCTATGTACATTAAAGATACTATGATAGAACATTATTGAAAGTCATTAAGCATTTGAACTTCAGCCAATTCCTTATTTGCATATTTAATGAACTTTCATAATCAGGGATATTTATCTGTATTGACTAGACAAAAGTTGACGAAACTTGCTATGTACATAAAGATACTATGATACGACGTTACTGAAAGTCATTAAGCATTTTTACTTCATCCAGCTCCTAATTTGCATATTTAATGAATTTTTGAAATTAGGGATATATATTTAAATTTACATGACCAAAATTGATAAAACTTGCTATGTACAGTAAAGATACTATTATGTAGGCAAACATTATTGAAAGGCATTAGGCATTTTTGCTTCAGCCAATTCCTAATTTGTGTATTTAATGAACTTTCCTAATTAGGGATATATACTTGGATTTATTTGATCAAAGTTGGCATAACATGCTATGTACATTGATAATTATACCAGGTTATACCAATATTGATAGTCATTTCGCACTTAAGTTTTCGTGTCAGCTAATTTATAGTTTGCATATCTAATGAGCTTTCAAAGTTTGGAATATATAGTTTGAAGGACTTGACCAAAGGCATGCAATTACACTTGCTATATAAAGTGGTGATACAATGACAGCAGTCAAAGAAATTAACTATTTCTATTTCAGCTAATTGCGTATTTGAATACTTAATGACCTATAAAGTTAATCTGTGGTGAATATTGTTCATTATGTTGATCATAATACTTTCAATGAAGTTGCAAACATGTGGCAAAGGTTCAGATTTACACATAACTTCAATATATAATTAAACACGTGAGCATTTACAGTTCATATCTGTTTTTACAAATGTTGTCAAAAGAGTTTGTAAATTGTTGAATAAAGAGTAAGGAAATTATTGGAAAGTAAGTTATGTATCCGTTAAATGGCGCATAAAAAAACCCACTTATGTTGGAGTTTTCTTTGAGGGATAAATTCATAGTCACTTTTCTCTTGTTTTGAAATTTTTAACTTGCAGGAAACAATACACTGCCCTCATATCAAATCAAATATTCAGTGCCTTGTCATACACAGGGAGGCTGTTTGATCTCCAAGAAAACATAATGTGTACATGTTTGGTAATAAAAATGTTCCAAAGACGCACAAAAACAAATCGATGATTTCCATGCAAGAAGATGGAAAATAGCTGAGGGGAAGAAAACCATGAAAAAAAAATCAATCATTTCTGTTGAATAATGGAACAAAGTAAAAACGCAGGCAATGTCGAAGACAGTGGAGTGGTCCATTAGATAGTATGTGTACTATAAGAGAGGCAGTTTTCAAGCAGTCATTATGCTCAGGAAAACACCTCATAAATTCACAATTTACACATAAGTATTATTGCACGTATCAAGTGATCCATCGAATCCATGTCTTGATGGTGCAAACAAAATTTCTCGCAAAGAATGTTTTTGTATTTTTCACACACTTCTCTCACACTCACGGTGGAGTTGTTGAAAGCAGGGTGTATGCCACAGACAGCAAAACGTTGAACCCTTCTTCAGTTTCAAGTTTGAAATCTCTCACTGACGGCCATCACATAAGCATACATGTACATGTATGCTAGGGCAATGGTTCTATCATCAAAAAAATGGGAACGCAGAGGTACAACAACAGTGATCCTATCAATGCATTAAAAGATAAGAAAAGAACGGCCATGTTTGCTCTTTATCATTTCAAATACAAATCCACGATTACGTTCCATGATCTGAGTTATTACATGTGATGTATATCACAAAATTCCATTACCAAATGAACCATTGATGGATTAAGTCAGAAATATCAATCACAAAAATGGATTTTGCCGTAATACTTCTTCTGATTACGTCCTCTCAGTCCGCCTCATTTGATAACATCCTATATTTTCATGCTTTACCAAATGGTGTTTCACATCAGTCTGCCATACATAGCCAGAGAAAACGATACATCTACATCATTCCAGAATAACAGAAACATTGTATATGTATGTGTGTGTGTGTCCGCGTGTGTGTGAATGTTACTGACAAAGTGCGTGTGAACCATCACTGTTAACTATTTGTGGATGATGAAAAAATCTAACCTGGGATGAATCGGTATCCGTAATTTTGATGAATTTTTTTCACTATTGTTGTTTTTAGCGGCAACTACACTTTCTTGTTCAGCTCCCAAAACCCAAGTCTATACAGGAGTAGACTGCATTGCTATTGCTGATGACTGAGTTTTGATTCTGACAAGAATTCAAATGTATGCAATAACAGCTAGTGCATTCTACAGGTATAGATGGAGTGTAAAAAAAGCCAAATACTTGGTATATCAATATGCTTTGGGGTTGGAACAAGAATTTGCAGTCGACATGAAAAAAAACTGGGAGTTAAATATCAAATAGCCCCTTTTATTTTGTGCTCAATTAGCCATTGATGCTGCGTGGATGACTGCTGAAATTTTATCAAACTGTTCTCTATTTCCCGCCGGTTGTTTATTGTACTGAAAACAGCTTAATACATCATGGTTCACAGACTTCAAAGTGCCAGTTTGCCTGAAACCACGCGCTTCATCTACGGAACAATTATATCAATATCAGTCTGCTATAGCTTGATGCATTTTCATCTATTGAATTAAGCAATATCAATCGGCTCTTTCAGTTTACAATCAAAGATTTGTACAGAGAATGAATGTTTATTGCTTAAATCACTTTGTCAAAGTGGCAGCTTGCAAACATATTTTCTGGGAAGATTTTTAGCGCATATTATTACAAAAACTTGACATAATCTGATCATCATAATTCATTTTCCATTTGACCATTCGAAGTGAACTCAATACATAGGCATTATTTTTTCAGTGATGTGGTTAGTCTTAGTATTTACTGACAAGCCTTGTACTTCTGATAAATTTGCATTTGAAGAACTTTGATCCTTTCATGGCCATGTTTAGCCCAAACCCAATTTTAGCAATGACGGATCTGGACCCGTTCACAGAAAATTGACAGTAAACCGGATAATTGTGCCGGAATGGTAACAAATTGAGTAGAATCCATTTGGTGATTGGTTGTGAATTAGATTTGCCCTAATTGGATCTTAGGATAACTGATGAAGTCCTATCCATTGATTGAAAGATCATCATGCAGAGCCTAGAATCGGTTAATGATTTCTTGTAGAACACAATCAATCATCTCAGGTCATGGCATATCACTTTCGAGTGTTCTTCTAATGTAAATGTACCATTTCTTCACACTTTTCAAACTGCAAAACACAAACTGCTTGTTGAATTTGGGACCAATGTAAAGCTAGAAAATGATGCAGTAGATTTCTTGGAAAATTCTCTGGACCGAAAACTTGTCACACCAAGAACAATCACGGGGATCATCAGGTGTCACTTTACTTGAAAACATAATATTCAGAAATCCAGGATCTTGTGAAGACGAAGTGGGTGAATGACATCATGGCTGTGCCTATAATAGCTCACTTTCCCACTGACAGGATCAAGTCACTACTACAACCTGTAAGTCTCTATCATACTGTATCGCGTGACCATACACCTTCACATCTCATGCCTGAGTCAATATCAAAAGCATCTTTTTCTAGAGTAGCTATGTCATCAGCATGAATCTTTCTCCAAACTCTAAATTTGACAGAAAAACTTCGGTGAAATAATGAATAAATGGTCACGCACTTACCCTGCAGTGATAAACCACTGCTTGCAGTGAATATGGCCAGAAACACTATGAGGATAGATGTCATTTTGGTCAGTGGTCTCTCTTCTGACAACAATTTTGAGAAGAACAAATCAGCGTAAAAAAGAAAAGAAAATGACTCCTCTTCGCATCATTTAAAGTCAAAGCCAGCATTTCAAGGTGTCTTCCATCATCTGTTGGTTACGCAGGGAGATCTGGGAAAGGATTTAAAGAAAAAGCAAGAAAATTAATGATAGCACCATAAAGGTCGAAACTGAGGACAAATGAAGGTCAAACGTTGAAGGTCTGATTGTTGATGGCTATTGTAGGATATCAGTACCGTCATCTGTGATGCTTGCCATGGAACTGTCGACACACATTCATGTATAACCTAGATACATTTTAGCTATAACCAATGATATGCTGGGAGGGGATTTGGAGCCGTGTGCAAAGACCTAAAACCAGCCTTTCTAAAATGTAAGTTTTTTGAACGGTGGCTGCCTGCATCAGTGATCTAGAACAGACATGAATGGTATAATAAAAGCAGGCAACTGGACTAGATTTAGCAGGGTAGAGACGCAGGGGTATCTGTTCATGCCAACACATATACCATGTACCCTTCAATTGAGATATCAACAGACCGCACTTTTAAAAATACTCTCTGAAAAGTCGGTCCTGAAAAATTAATTAAAAAAGAATGTCAACGACCACAGAAGGAAAAACTGTTCCCCAACTCATCGGGGCTCCAGGCCATCTCTTGGTACATGTGGCTGCCATAGCAACAGTTTCAATCGATAAATTTTGCAACTTCTCCTACCCTAAATGCATAAATGTAGCTTGGAGATCTACAGTGTCAGTGAAGAACTTCACATATCACATGTTGATGTGGCAAGAAGTGTTGTTTGTTTTAAATCATTTCTACCGGTATGGCGAAGATAGTGAAACAAAATTTCCCTCTTTAGTTTTTTTGCTGTTGGGTTTTACTGAAATCTGAAAACTATTAGTTTGTCAATATATAGGTGTGGTTCATACTGATTTTCTCATTTATACCCTTATGTGGTCTCTGTTGGGCATGTACATTGTACAATGGTAATTTTATATAAGGCAATGTTACAATATGTAATGATCTTATTTTATTTGTTTTTGGGACGAGTTAATTAATTTGGAAGGCCTTGGTCTCGACTGGCCGTGGGTAAGTGGGGAGACAGAACTCTTAATGTGATCAATGTTATCAGCTGTCGTCCATACAACAGTAATCCAGGCACACACAGAAAATATAGTAATTCTCCTATTTATTCTAATTAAATATAAAAGAAATATTAAGTTACAATAATAAGAAAAACTTATCTGACTCCTGTGCGTAAAAAGGGGGTAGGGGAGTAACGTGTAGTACAGTCTATGAGCTCTACAGTTGCCCGGGTTAAATAAGCGTCCGTCTGCCGTGTTCACTGTCCAGTCGAGCATACAATTCCTTGATCCGGTAACTTCAACACAGATCCCGTTCAAGTCCTTTCCCGTAGCACATGTGCACAGTTGTTTGTCCTAGCACCAGAGGTCCCGCAATTCAAGCCTTGTACGGCAGTTCCGTAGGATGTCGAGATTGTCTCTGTTCAGGTACAACTGGCCAAGTGTATGCACACCCAGTGCTTCTCTCGTAGTTCAGTCACTCTGCTCAATGGTGGGACCACAGTCTTGACACCGTAGAGTCCCAGCCTTCAGCACACACAGCAGGCTCCACAGGGAGGAGTGCAGCGTAAGGAGGAGAAGCGAGGAGTGAGCTTCCCAAGCTCAATCATACAGTTATATCCACTACATATTGCATTTGACATTAGAGGTTTGGCCCTTGATAAATTGTCAAGGAGTGGACGCAAAGTCTGGTCTCAGCGTCATGGTCTGGCAAGTTCAGATCATATGTACCAACAGATGGTCTGTAATCCATCATATTTAGACACTAAGTAGGGTTTAATTGTGAGAAGGGGGAAGCCGTTCCCCAAGTGTATATTTTGGCAACCTCCACCTAGAATCTGATCCAGGGTGTAGCCATGTCCTTGTCAGGTTAAAATGTATAAAATGTCTTTGTGGAAATGCGGCCGAGGTGCCGACATTTCAAGTTAATTTTGATAAGTTTCACACAATGTTACAATATTTAAGTGCTACAGCAACCCATCCCTCATTCCATACGCCCCAGTACAAAAGAGAGAATAACAGTGGTTATGCTTGATGCTTTACATTGAATGCAGATCCTTAGGTCTAACAATGACCCAAGGCATGCTATGCATAATGCACAGGGTTACATATAACCTGGACTGATGGTTGGCGAAGGTCTGAAAAACCTGGCTTGTATAAGTAATGCCTAACTTTGAAAGGCAAAAATAAATTGATGGCGGTCAACACTCTGTGGATGTGCCCTTTCCCTACTCAATAACTTTCCTATCACACTTGAATGTGAAGATCACTGAAATGACCCCTCATTGGATTATTATTAGTGGTTTTAGACAAAAGGGGCTTTTTATGACTACTTTTGAAATTCTGTGCTATATATTTTTCCCATCTTTATGTTTATTCTGTTACCTTTCACACATTGATTTTGAAGTACAGAGTATCATGGGAAAACCTAATTTATTGGCCTATTTCTGTGCCATGGCAACAATCTCAAGAACAGGTGCTATAGGCAACTACCAAGCTATACATAGAGTATGCCGAGCAATGTCAGGTGTATTGACGGTAACTCTGAGCACTGGTCTTAGTTTGTAGAAAAAATTCACATCAAAGCTATTTCATCATTCACGCTGCTGTCTATAAAGGGAGCAACAGAGGCCAGAAGGTTCAATCACAGATCTATTGTCAACGGATTTCAAATGCAGAGAACACGCTTAATGCACAGAAAGTTGCAGGCGGTTCATTATCAAGCCTTCGTTTGTCTCCATCTCAAAACTACAATGAGTTTGTAAAGATAAATGTACATGTACTAGACTAAAAGCTAGGCCATAATGGTGAAATACAGAGGAGGTGGGCAATTTGATTTTAATATTACAACCATACAGTATAATGCACTATCACAAATGTTTTGAAAAGATTGAATCCACTTTCATTTGTGTTTTAATACCATGTGATAAATGTCAGATACTGACTCATATATTACAACAGGAAAGTAGTTTCATCATCAATAAAATTGTATGTACAGGTACATTAGACAAATTGATACCACAGCCCTACAAAACTTTGTATGGCTGAGTATCATTCCGCTTGAATCACTTGAATATAAGATATACAGTAACATGATAATAATATGATGAAAAATTCACTGTGTGGAAATACCGGTACATACAGAAGAATCATGCAGTATCAGTATCACATATATAAGAAAGGGCAACATTTTGTACTGTACAACTTATTTGATTTTGTTCAGTGCTCTCATTTTTGCAAATTGTTATATCCCGGCACAAGAAAGTTAAAATTATGCAAGCTGCCCATGTGTTGAAAGTGAATTTATGATTCACGGGTCTGGGCAAACCAGTCAATATAAACTGGCATTGATTGGTTCAGGGTATTGCTGGTGCTTTGTTTGATAATAACACAGTATCCTACCAGAACTCAATGAGTGGGTACATTGAGAAGATGTCAATACTACATAATTGATGAATGTTGGAAAAGATTACAGTACAATGCAAATTCACTAAAAAGAATGAAATAAGGGCATTCTCACGAATAGAGATTGAAACCCTGGACTGTATTCAACAGTGTAGTATCCATTTGTTGTTTTGCTTTCGAGATAGTGAACAGATCCAGTATGCTTGATTCACCATCGATTTCAAAGATGTTGACACAAGCGTTTTCTTCTATGCATTATTTCAGCGATTTTCTACATGGATGTACATTGTAACTTGCATGCATGAATGTATCGATTACATTCTAAACACATCAAATCATTTCTTTCCCTTTGATACGTACATGTACTACCCCGGTACAGCACGGACATGGATGAAAACTGAAAGATTATCTCACCCCTAGTCTTAAAGGTGTCTTGCTTCTTGATGTTCAATAATGAAATCATATTATTATAAAGAACATACTTGGACAAAAAAATACAAGAGATAACCCTAGAAATCTACATATGCAAATTACACCACAACTGGAACAATATAGTCATCCCTGGCAACTTCCAAGAGTAGTGATAGAGAACATATGCAAATGTTATTAACATTTAAAGAAATCCATGTCAGATTATGCACAGAGACATGTAACTAACCAAGCTATGAACATTTAAAAATAGGCTTATTCAGAAAAGAAATGTTAAAGCCCGGGCTTATTCAGAAAAGAAATGTTAAAGCCCTGCAAATGTGTAATAAACCAATCTTAAAACATTCTGAGTTTTCTGAGAGTTTTCTTTGAATAAGACCTATTAAAGATGGGAAAAAGTGTATGACACTGTCATAAATGTCAAAAGTGGCATGTAAATTGAAACATTTTAACATTTTAGATTTCCCGCCATTTTCAAAAACTAAACATGTGACAGAGAAAATAAAGATTACAACAACAAAAGGTTGACCATCGTGTGTTGTGCAATCAAGTAAATGGCATCATTCTTGTTTCTTTCATGGTTACGATGTGTATGTGCAGGTAATACTGCATTTTTTGTACATTTCCATGGGGGCACCGTTTTATGAGTGCGACACCCGTCAATCATTTAACCTGTTAGAATGCATAGGTATGGTCCAAATTAGCAAGCATTGATACTTCTATGCGTGTCCTTCAGTTAACACATTTACATAAACCAACTTTTGCTTGAAAATAAATTGATGAAAATAATGAATAAAATTCGCAGCTATTGGGGCTTTAAAGTTACATTAATCAATGGATGACAGACACATGACAAGAGCTGATAACAGACAATTAGCTTGTTTCATACATGACAGCTCTGCGTCACAGACAACAGACCTTCACACTTCACATTGCAACAAATTGATAGCCCCTGGAAATTTGTTTATGATTAAAAATTCACGATGTGCAGATTAATATCAAAGTTTGGACATTGTAAGATCTTTAAATCATCTCTTACTGGTAGCCATCTGCCAATTACAGAATTGAACAATGGTGCATCGTGTCTCTCCACTAATTGCAAAGTGCAATGATGCGTAACAAAATGTGGAACGCGAATGAGATGATGTTTGATAACAGTCGTGGCCAAAAATGGAAGTCTCACCGTACACCAGGGATATCTTATCACTATCATTTCAATATTAACGAGCAAAGAAAAACAAGGGCCTAAAAGTGGCAGTATTCACGATCCTTCACAGGTTATCCATTTTCTGGTCCATGACTTAACAAATTGACTTCCCAAATTGTTCTTGAAACTTACACAGCATGCTAAAGATTAACAGAAAGGAAACTCAACCCTTGACACTGATAATGCATCTACACTTATCATGTACACTTTTCAGTATCGATCATTGACTTTAAAAAACACCCCTTTCCACTCACTCCAGTATCCGGTCTGAATCAAAACGAGCTCCTGTTTTATGGAATCGAAAGATTCTCTGAGCTGCTGGAAGCTGTAAAACTCATCTTTGCGTGATGCAGAAATGGGTGGGTAATTTGAAAATGAAACGGGAAGTGGGATTAATGCATTATCATTTTTCACACCAATCATCAACAAACAAGTCACTGGGGGTATTGCTCTCCCTGAGAGCTAATGTTTTCACACTTATACTGCTGAGTACAGGATGTTACAATCAGATGTCTTCGATGACGCACTCACTTTGGACTTTTAGAATCGTTTTTTTTGCCAACGCTGGTGTATTTATACCATGACATCACTATAAATTTTAAGTCCAGTGTCGATTAAATCTATGTGCACGAACTGCAAATTCCAAGAATCACAACCATAAAAGGTATGGTGATCATCCAAGTAGAGGGAATACAGACCTACATCCATCCCACATCCATTGTCAAGATTATCATGCCACCCACATTACACAAAAGATGAATTAGATGTAGTGCAGTGAAACCTGTTCATACCAAACCCTGTCTAAGCTGGACACCTGTCTAAACCAAACCCTTTTCCCAGTCCCATTCCAATGGAAGTCCAAAGGACCTCTAACACCTCTCCGAACCAAACAATATGCTCAGTCCCTGAATGGTTCTGTTGAGAAAGGTTTTACTGTACAAAAAAAAAAAATTCAAAATGCATCACATGTAGGCTACAATAGATCCTTGCCCTTACACATTGCAACATTTCTGGACAATGTAACTTTGCCAAAACGCTTTCTTACGACTAGAACGAGACAAGTTGCAGCAGTGTAATTATCACCGTCACTATCAGACTTTCTGACATCATGGGACTAGTGACGAGAAGTGAAAGCGAAGACCTCAAAACACGCAATAATCCCTCAAGACCCGCAGAGTTCATACGATGTTGCTTTATAATGCCAACCTGACTCAGAAGACCAGTGAAATATTCATTTCATTTTCCTTGAAGGACATGATGATTCAGTTTCCAATATACAAAATCATGTGCTTATTAATATTGTAGTTCAAAGACATAGTGACTATGGTCCCTGACTCATATATTCTGCAAAAGATGCATGGACTATTTTTGCCCCAAAATACAAAAACCCATGAGCATAAATGCAATAAAACCAACATTTTTGGCCAAAATCAGTGTATACAATAACATAAAAGAAAATTTTGAGGTACATGTGCTTTATGTAAATATATGTATTAATATTTACAGTTATGTCTATATGCAAAGATCTAGTTGGTTTTTATTTTCCACCAATCTGATATTAATTTCTGGTAATGTTTATATGATGAATAGAAATTGGGAGACAAATCACTTTGTTGGACCCACGAACATACTCCTTTCAAAAGCAACCTGAAATTCTCCATTTAACCCTTTGAGCACTGTAATTTTTCCCACCAAATTACCAGGGTGACATTTTACCAATTTTTTTAAATTTTTCTGTAATTTTTTCTGCGATTTTGGACCAAATAGACATAAATTTTAAAGGGCTACTGTGCTTGACCAAAATTTTAGAAAAAATCAGCAAAAAATTGTCTAGATCTGAAAGACATTGGTGGCATTATATTCTAAAAAGGCAATAAAATAGGCTTTGGCATTCAAAGGGTTAATGCAGTGCAACACGACAATATCCATACACTGGTACTCCTGTACATAAAGATGAATAAATGCTTTGCCAATAAACATTGCAGTTGTCGTATTTTTATCAGGCAAAAATATATTGATCCGATATTAACCATGAAATGTCCAATACAAAATACCCATAGATGGAAACATATCTTACCCAGATCACTCTTTACAAATGCAACGGCAGGAAACTTTCTAAAAGCTTTGGACAATAAAATTTCTTTCAAAGCTGACAGGACAGGTTAAAAAAAAACGACATGGAAATAATGAAATTGTATTTCTGCGAAGTGCCCGATAAAAAAAGGGCAGGAAAAAGCATGTATACATTTGCCTTGTACTGTCATGTACTGTTTGTGTTCCAGACCATCGCTTTGGCACTCATAAATCAAACTTTGGCATATCCATTGTACACTAGTATGATTTCACAGAAACCTAAGAGAACAATGCTTTGCATCACTTGATGCCGTTTATCATACATGTAATTGATGGAAATCAACTAATTTAAAGAAACCACTTTTTTTGGATGGCTAATCACACGTAGCATTATTAAAACTCAAAATATAATCATACACCATCTCCATTGATGCAAAACAAGAAGGCAGGAGCACAATGCAGATGATCAAACTCAGAACTGCTGATCTCCATCAAATGTCAGCATACAAGAGATTCTATGAATGGCCACTTGTACTTGTACAATGAGTTGCACGATGGCTGTTTGGTTCAACAGTATTTCTGCACTCGCAGCCACCTTCTTCCTGTCATCATTTGATATGAACATTTTGTACCGGTACCTACGACACATGCACCAACCGACATTTGAAAAGGGAAAAGATTAGAAAAGTAATCGAGCCGGCAAAAAAGAATGATTCTTGTCACGTCTGTGAAATGTCCCATGTGCACATACTAGCACCCACAATCATACCATATAGTCCCA